>NC_041388.1:514658262-514686702 GCF_002162155.2 Triticum dicoccoides
CTTAGTGGAGAGAGAGAGGGGCATACAAAGGTGGGCCGCACGCCTCCCCCCCTGGTCCGAATTGGACTAGGAGAGGGGGGGCGGCGCCCCCCTTTCCTTCTCCCTCCCCACTTCTTTCCCCCTCCTAGTAGGAGTCCTACTCCTACTAGGAGGAGGACTCCTCCTTGGCGCGCCATAGGGGCCGGCCGGCCTCCTCCCCTTGATCCTTTATATACGGGGGCAAGGGGCACCCCTAGACACACAAGTTGATCCACGTGATCATATTCTTAGCCGTGTGCGGTGCCTCCTTCCACCATAATCCTCGATAATATTGTAGCAGTGCTTAGGCGAAACCCTGCGACGGTAGTACATCAAGATCGTCACCACGCCGTCGTGTTGACGGAACTCTTCCCTGACACTTTGCTGGATCGGAGTCCGGGGATCGTCATCGAGCTGAACGTGTGCTAGAACTCGGAGGTGTCGTAGTTTCGGTGCTTGATCGGTCGGGCCGTGAAGACGTACGACAACATCAACCGCATTATGCTAACGCTTCCACTGTCGGTCTACAAGGGTACGTAGATCACACTCTCCCCTCTCGTTGCTATGCATCACCATGATCTTGCGTGTGCGTAGGAAAATTTTGAAATTACTACGTTACCCAACAGTTTGTAGGACAGTAGCAAATTTCCCTCAAGTGGATGACCTAAGGTTTATCAATCCGTAGGAGGCGTAGGATGAAGATGGTCTCTCTCAAGCAACCCTCCAACCAAATAACAAGGAGTCTCTTGTGTCCCCAACACACCCAATACAATGGTAAATTGTATAGGTGCACTAGTTCGGCGAAGAGATGGTGATACAAGTGCAATATGGATAGTAGATAAAGGTTTTTGTAATCTGAAAATATAAAAACAGCAAGGTAACTAATGATAAAAGTGAGCGTAAACGGTATTGCAATGCTAGGAAACAAGGCCTAGGGTTCATACTTTCACTAGTGCAAGTCCTCTCAACAATAATAACATAATTGGATCAAATAACTATCCCTCAACATGCAACAAAGAGTCAGTCCAAAGTCACTAATAGCGGAGAACGAACGAAGAGATTATGGTAGGGTACGAAACCACCTCAAAGTTATTCTTTCCAATCAATCCGTTGGGCTATTCCTATAGGTGTCACAAACAGCCCTAGAGTTCGTACTAGAATAACACCTTAAGACACAAATCAATCAAAACCCTAATGTCACCTAGATACTCCAATGTCACCTCAAGTATCCGTGGGCATGATTATACAATATGCATCACACAATCTCAGATTCATCTATTCAACCAACATATAGAACCTCAAAGAGTGCACCAAAGTTTCTACCGGAGAATCATGACAAAAACGTGTGCCAACCCCTATGCATAGGTTCATGGGCAGAACCCGCAAGTTGATCACCAAAACATACATCAAGTGAATCACGTGGTATCCCATTGTCACCACAGATACGCACGGCAAGACATACATCAAGTGTTCACAAATCTTTGAAGACTCAATCCGATAAGATAACTTCGAAGGGGATACTCAATCCATTACAAGAGAGTAGAGGGGGAGGAGAAACATAAGATCCAACTATAATAGCAAAGCTCGCGATACATCAAGATCGTGCCAAATCAAGAACACGAGAGAGAGAGAGAGATCAAACACATAGCTATTGGTACATACCCTCAGCCCCGAGGGAGAACTACTCCCTCCTCGTCATGGAGAGCACCGGGATGATGGAGATGGCCACCGGATAGGGATTTCCCCCTCCGGCAGGGTGCCAGTACGGGTCTAGATTGGCTTTCGGTGGCGACAGAGACTTCTGGCGGCGGAACTCCCAATCTATTGTGCTCCCGGATGTTTTTAGGGTATATGGAGATATATAGGCGGAAGAAGTATGTCAGGGGGACCACGAGGGGCCCACGAGGATGGAGGGCGCGCCCCCCTACCTCGTGGCCTCCTCGAAGCTTCCTTGACGTAGACTCCAAATCTCCCTGGTTGCTTTTGATCCAAAAATAAGTTCCGTGCAGTTTCAGGTCAATTGGACTCCGTTTGATATTCTTTTCTTGGAAACACTGAAATAGGCAAAAAACAACAATGCTGGGTTGGGCCTCCGGTTAATAGGTTAGTCCCAAAAATAATATAAAAGTGGATAATAAAGCCCAATATTGTCCAAAACAGTAGATAGTATAGCATGGAGCAATCAAAAATTATAGATACGTTGGAGACGTATCAAGCATCCCCAAGCTTAATTCATGCTCGTCCTCGAGTAGGTAAATGATAAAAACAGAATTTTTTATGCGGAGTGCTACTTGGCATAATTTCAATGTAATTCTTCTTAATTGTGGCATGAATATTCAGATCCATAAGATTCAAGACAAAAGTTCATATTGACATAAAAATAATAATACTTCAAGCATACTAACTAAGCAATTATGTCTTCTCAAAATAACATGGCCAAAGAAAGTTCATCCCTACAAAATCATATAGTTTAGTCATGTTTCATTTTCGTCACACAAGAATGCTCTCATCATGCACAACCCCAATGACAAGCCAAGCAATTGTTTCATACTTTAGTAATCTCAAACCTATAAATTTTCACGCAATATATGAGCGCGAGCCATGGACATAGCACTGTGAGTGGAATAGAATATGATGATGGGGGTTATGTGGAGAAGACAAAAAGGAGAAAGTCTCACATCAACAAGGCTAATCAATGGGCTATGGAGATGCCCAGCGATTGATGTTAATGCAAGGAGTAGGGATTTCCATGCAACGGATGCACTAGAGCTATAAATGTATGAAAGCTCAACAAAAGAAACTAAGTGGGTGTGCATCCAACTTGCTTGCTCACGAAGACCTAGGGCACTTGAGGAGGCCCATTGTTGGAATATACAAGCCAAGCTCTATAATGAAAAATTCCCACTAGTATATGAAAGTGACAAAACAAGAGACTCTCTATCATGAAGATTATGGTGCTACTTTGAAGCACAAGTGTGGGAAAGGATAGTAGCATTGTCCCTTCTCTCTTTTTCTCTCATTTTTTTGGGCCTTCCTTTTTTATGGACTTTCTCTTTTATCTTTTTTTCTTTTTTTGGGCCTTCTCTTTTTATGGCCTTTTTTTATTCCTCACTTGGGACAATGCTCTAAAAAATGATGATCATCACACTTCTATTTATTTACAACTCAATGATTACAACTTGATACTAGAACAAAGTATGACTCTATATGAATGCCTCCGGCGGTGTACCGGGATTGCGATGAATCAAGAGTGACATGTATGAAAAATTATGAACGGTGGCTTTGCCACAAATACGATGTCAACTACATGATCATGCAAAGAAATATGACAATGATGAATGTGTCATGATAAACGGAACGGTGGAAAGTTGCATGGCAATATATCTCGGAATGGCTATGGAAATGCCATAATAGGTAGGTATGGTGGCTGTTTTGAGGAAGATATAAGGAGGTTTATGTGTGAAAGAGTGTATCATATCACGGGGTTTGGATGCACCGGCGAAGTTTGCACCAACTCTCTATGTGAGAAAGGGCAATGCATGTTACCGAAGAGGCTAGCAATGATGGAAGGGTGAGAGTGCGTATAATCCATGGACTCAACATTAGTCATAAAGAACTCACATACTTATTGCAAAAATCTACAAGTCATCAAAAACCTCGGCACTACGCGCATGCTCCTAGGGGGATAGATTGGTAGGAAAAGACCATCGCTCGTCCCCGACCGCCACTCATAAGGAGGACAATCAAATAACACCTCATGTTTCAAATTTGTTACACAACGTTTACCATACGTGCATGCTACGGGACTTGCAAACTTCAACACAAGCATTTCTCAATTTCACAACTACTCAACTAGAACGACTTTGATATTATTACCTCCATATCTCAAAACAATCATCAAGCATCAAACTTCTCTTAGTATTCAACACACTCATAAGAAAGTTTTACTAATCTGGAATACCTAGCATATTAAGATTATTTAAGCAAATTACCATGATATTTAAGACTCTCAAAATAATATAAGCGAAGCATGAGAGTTCATCTATTTCTATAAAATAAAACCACCACCGTGCTCTAAAAGGATATAAGTGAAGCACTAGAGCAAATGACAAACTACTCCGAAAGATATAAGTGAAGATCAATGAGTAGTCGCATAATTATGCAACTATGTGAAGACTCTCTAACATTTAATAATTTCAGATCTTGGTATTTTATTCAAACAGCAAGCAAAACAAAATAAAATGACATCTAAGAATAGCAAACATCATGTGAAGAAGCAAAAACTTAGGATTAACCGATACTAACCGATAGTTGTTGAAGAAGAAAGGTGGGATGCCAGCCGGGGCATCACCAAGCTTAGACGCTTGAGACTTCTTGAAATATTATCTTGGGGTGCCTTGGGCATCCCCAAGCTTGATCTTTTGCGTCTCCTTAATTCCTCTCATATCACGGTCTCCCTAAATCTCAAAAGCTTCATCCACACAAAACTCAACAAGGACTCGTGAGATAAGTTAGTATAAACCATTGCAAAAACCTTATCATACTCTACTGTAGAAAATCACTAAAATTATTATTAAACATTGCATACTAAATGCCTCTGCATATTTAATATTCCTATCCTCAAATAGAATCATAAAAGAAGCAAAATATGCAAACAATGCAAACATAACAGCAATCTGCCTAAACAGGACAGTCTGTAAAGAATGTGGCAACATCCATACTTCCCTAGCTCCAAAAATTATGAAAGAAAATTCCAACTGTAGTAAATTTATCAGACCTTAATATGCAAAAGGTTTCAACATTTTATCACATTCTTACTTTTCTAGGGAATTATTGCAACAGCGGTAAACTTTCTGTTTTCAAACAGCAACATGTGGACTTCTCAAATAGGCATAGTAAAGGCTATCAATGCCACTTTTATTGAAATAAAATATGCAAAATATTGTTCTAAATAACAGAAATCAAATCCTAACAAAATAAATTGACGCTCCAAGCAAAACACATATCAAGTGATGGATAAAAATATAGCTCCAAGTAAAGTTACCGATGAACGAAGACGAAAGAGGGGATGCCTTCCGGGGCATCCCCAAGCTTAGGCTCTTGGCTATCCTTGAATATTACCTTGGGGTGACTTGGGCATCCCCAATATTAGGCTCTTTCCACTCCTTATTCCATAGTCCATCGAATCCTTACCCAGAACTTGAAAACTTCACAACACAAAACTTAACAGAAAACTCGTAAGCTCCGTTAGTATAAGAAAATAAATCACCACTTCAAGGTACTTTAATGAACTCATTATTTATTTATATTGGTGTTAAACCTACTGTATTCCAACTTGTCTATGGTTTATAAACTATTTTACTAGCCATAGATTCATCAAAATAAGTAAACAACACATGAAAAACAGAATCTGTCAAAAACAGAACAGTCTGTAGTAATCTGGATCAAACGTATACTTATGGAACTAATAAAATTCCCAAATAAATTTCTGGACCTTAGGAATTTATCTATTAATCATATTCAAAAAGAATTAACTAAATATCACTTTCCAAATAAAAATGGCAGCAATTCTCATGAGCGCTAAAGTTTCTGTTTTTGACAGCATGATCAACAAGACTTTCCCCAAGTCTTCCCAAAGGTTCTACTTGGCACAAACACTAATTAAAAGCATAAAACCACATCTAAACAGAGGCTAGATGAATTATTTATTACTAAACAGGAGAAAAAAGCAAGGAACAAAAATAAAATTGGGTTGCCTCCCAACTAGCGCTATCGTTTAACGCCCCTAGCTAGGCATGATGATTTCAATGATGCTCACATAAAGGATAAGAATTGTAACATAAAGAGAGCATCGTGAACAATATTACTAGCACATTTAAGTATAACCCACTTCCTATGCATAGGGATTTTGTGAGCAAACAACTTGTGGGAACAAGAATCAACTTGCATAGGAAAGCAAAACAAGCATAACTTCAAAATTTTATGCACATAGAGAGGAAACTTGGTATTATTGCAATTCCTACAAGCATATATTCCTCCCTCATAATAATTTTCAGTAGCATCATGAATGAATTCAACAATATAACCAGCACCTAAAGCATTCTTTTCATGATCTACAAGCATATAAAATTTACTACTCTCCACATAAGCAAAATTCTTCTCATGAATAATAGTGGGAGCAAACTCAACAAAATAACTATCATGTGATTGAAAATTAAGATCAAGATGACAAGGTTCATTGTTATTATTATTCTTTAAAGCATACGCATCATCACAATAATCATCATAGATAGGAGGCATGCTTTCATCATAATAAATTTGCTCATCAAAACTTGGGGGACAAAAAATATCATCTTCATCAAACATAGCTTCCCCAAGCTTGTGGATTTGCATATCATTAGCATCATGGATATTCAAATAATTTGTACTAACAACATTGCAATCATGCTCATCATTCAAATATTTAGTGCCAAACATTTTATATATTTCTTCTTCTAGCACTTGAGCACAATTATCCTTTCCATCATACTCATGAAAGATATTAAAAAGATGAAGCGTATGAGGCAAACTTAATTCCATTTTTGTTTGTAATTTTCTTTTATAAACTAAACTAGTGATAAAACAAGAAACTAAAAGACTGGATTGCAAGATCTAAAGATATACCTTCAAGCACTCACCTCCCCGGCAACGGCGCCAGAAAAGAGCTTGATGTCTACTACACAACCTTTTTCTTGTAGACGTTGTTGGGCCTCCAAGTGAAGAGGTTTGTAGGACAGTAGCAAATTTCCCTCAAGTGGATGACCTAAGGTTTATCAATCCGTAGGAGGCGTAGGATGAAGATGGTCTCTCTCAAGCAACCCTGCAACCAAATAATAAAGAGTCTCTTGTGTCCCCAACACACCCAATACAATGGTAAATTGTATAGGTGCACTAGTTCGGCGAAGAGATGGTGATACAAGTGCAATATGGATAGTATATAAAGGTTTTTGTAATCTGAAAATATAAAAACAGCAATTTAACTAATGATAAAAGTGAGCGTAAACGGTATTGCAATGCTAGGAAACAAGGCCTAGGGTTCATACTTTCACTAGTGCAAGCCTCTCAACAATGATAACATAATTGGATCACATAACTATCCCTCAATATGCAACAAAGAGTCACTCCAAAGTCACTAATAGCGGAGAACGAACGAAGAGATTATGGTAGGGTACGAAACCACCTCAAAGTTATTCTTTCCAATCAATCCGTTGGGCTATTCCTATAGGTGTCACAAACAGCCCTAGAGTTCGTACTAGAATAACACCTTAAGACACAAATCAACCAAAACCCTAATGTCACCTAGATACTCCAATGTCACCTCAAGTATCCGTGGGCATGATTATACGATATGCATCACACAATCTCAGATTCATCTATTCAACCAACACATAGAACCTCAAAGAGTGCCCCAAAGTTTCTACTGGAGAATCACGACGAAAACGTGTGCCAACCCCTATGCATAGGTTCATGGGCGGAACCCGCAAGTTGATCACCAAAACATACATCAAGTGAATCACGTGGTATCCCATTGTCACCACAGATAGGCACGGCAAGACATACATCAAGTGTTCTCAAATCTTTGAAGACTCAATCCGATAAGATAACTTCGAAGGGGAAACTCAATCCATTACAGGGAGTAGAGGGGGAGGAGAAACATAAGATCCAACTATAATAGCAAAGCTCGCAATACATCAAGATCGTGCCAAATCAAGAACACGAGAGAGAGAGAGATCAAACACATAGCTACTGGTACATACCCTCAGCCCCGAGGGAGAACTACTCCCTCCTCGTCATGGAGAGCACTGGGATGATGAAGATGGCCACCGGATAGGGATTGCCCCCTCGAGCAGGGTGCCGGAATGGGTCTTGATTGGCTTTCGGTGGCTACCGAGGCTTCTGGTGGCGGAACTCCCGATCTATTGTGCTCCCGGATGTTTTTAGGGTATATGGAGATATATAGGCGAAAGAAGTACGCTAGGGGGCCCATGAGGGTGGAGTGCACGCCCTAGGGGGTGGCCCCCCCCTACCTCGTGGCCTCCTCGAAGCTTCCTTGACATAGACTCCAAGTCTCCCTGGTCGCTTCTGATCCAAAAATAAGTTCCGTGAAGTTTCAGGTCAATTGGACTCCGTTTGATATTCCTTTTCTTCGAAACACTGAAATAGGCAAAAAACAACAATTCTGGGTTGGGCCCCCGGTTAATAGGTTAGTCCCAAAAATAATATAAAAGTGGATAATAAAGCCCAATATTGTCCAAAACAGTAGATAGTATAGCATGGAGCAATGAAAAATTATAGATACGTTGGAGACGTATCACTTACATGTTGAGCATCAAGATCTATAGAGATAGATCAAGACGCTTGATAAAGATTTTCAATGAGTATGTACCTTGACAAGATTTTGAATTAGTTCAAAATGGAACAGTCAAAGAAAGAGTTCTTTCCTGTGTTGCAAGGTGTGAAGTTGAGTAAGACTCAAAGCCCGACCACGGCAGAAGATAGAAAGAGAATGAAAGTCATTCCCTATGCGTCAGCCATAGGTTCTATAAAGTATGCCATGCTGTGTACCAGATCTATTGTATACCCTACACTGAGTTTGGCAAGGGAGTACAATAGTCATCTAGGAGTAGATCACTGGACAGCGGTCAAACTTATCCTTAGTGGAACAGGGATATGTTTCTCGATTATGGAGGTGACAAAAGGTTCGTCGTAAAGGGTTACGTCAATGCAAGTTTTGACACTGATCCAGATGACTCTAAGTCTCAATCTGGATACATATTGAAAGTGGGAGCAATTACCTAAAGTACCTCCGTGCAGAGCATTGTAGACATAGAAATTTGCAAAATACATAACGGATCTGAATGTGAAAGACCCGTTGACTAAGATTCTCTCACAAGAAAAACATGATCACACCTTAGTACTCTTTGGGTGTTAATCACATAGCAATGTGAACTAGATTACTGAATCTAGTAAACCCTTTGGGTGTTGGCCACATGGCTATGTGAACTATGGGTGTTAATCACATGATGATGTGAACTATCGATGTTAATCACATGGTGATGTGATCTAGATTATTGACTCTAGTGCAAGTGGGAGACTAAAGGAAATATGCCCTAGAGGCAATAATAAAGTTATTATTTATTTCCTTATTTCATGATAAATGTTTATTATTCATATGCTAGTATTGTATTAACCGTAAACTTGATACATGTGTGAATGCATAGACAAATAGAGTGTCACTAGTATGCCTCTACTTGACTAGCTCGTTGAATCAAAGATGGTTAAGTTTCGTAGCCATAGACATGAGTTGTCATTTGATTAACGGGATCACATCATTAGGAGAATGATGTGATTGACTTGACCCATTCCATTAGCTTAGGACTTGATCGTTTAGTATGTTGCTATTGCTTTCTTCATGACTTATACATGTTCCTATGACTATGAGATTATGCAACTCCCGTTTACCAGAGGAACACTTTGTGTGTTACCAAACGTCACAACGTAACTGGGTGATTATAAAGGTGCTCTATAGGTGTCTCCGAAGGTACTTGTTGAGTTAGCATATTTCGAGATTAGGATTTGTCACTCCGATTGTCGGAGAGGTATCTCTGGGCCCTCTCGGTAATGCATATCACTATAAGCCTTGCAAGCATTGTAACTAATGAGTTAGTTGTGGGATGATGTATTACGGAACGAGTAAAGAGACTTGCCGGTAATGACATTGAACTAGGTATTGAGATACCGATGATCGAATCTTGGGCAAGTAACATACCGATGACAAAGGGACCAACACATGTTGTTATGCGGTTCGACCGATAAAGATCTTCGTAGAATATGTAGGAGCCAATATGAGCATCTAGGTTCCGCTATTGGTTATTGACCAGAGATGTGTCTCGGTCATGTCTACATGGTTCTCGAACCCGTAGGGTCCACACGCTTAACATACGGTGACGATTTGTATTATGAGTTATGTGATTTGATGTACCGAAGGTAATTCAGAATCCTGTATGAGACCGGGGACATGACAGGAGTCTCGAAATGGTCGAGACGTAAAGGTCGATGTAGTGGACGACTATATTTGGACATCGGAAAGGTTCCGAGTGATTCGGGTATTTTTCGGAGTACCAGAGAGTTACGGGAATTCGTATTGGGCCTTAATGGGCCATACGGGAAAGGAGAGAAAGGCCTCAAAAGGTGGTCGCACCCCTCCCCATGGTCCGGTCCGAATTGGACTAGGGAAGGGGGGCGCCCCCTTCCTTCCTTCTCCTTTTCCCTTCCCCCTTTCCTATTCCATATGGGAGGAGGAATCCTACTAGGACTAGGGAGTCCTAGTAGGACTCCACACTTCTGGCGCGCCCTAGAGGCTGGCCGGCCTCCCCTCCTCCATCCTTTATATACAGGGGCAGGGGGGCACCCTAGAACACACAAGTTGATCTATTGATCTATTCCAGTCGTGTGCGGTGCCCCCTCCACCATAATCCACCTCGATTATATCGTAACGGTGTTTAGGCGAAGCCCTACGTCGTTAGCATCATCATCACCGTCATCACGCCGTCGTGCTGATGAAACTCTCTCATGAAGCTCTGCTGGATCGGAATTCGTGGGACGTCATCGAGCTGAATGTGTGCTGAACTCGGAGGTGACGTGCGTTCGGTACTTGGATTGGTTGGATCGTGAAGACGTACGACTACATCAACCACGTTGTGCTAACGCTTCCGCATTCAGTCTACGAGGGTACGTGGACACACTCTCCCCTCTCGTTGCTATGCATCACCGTGATCCTGTGTGTGTGTAGGAATTTTTTTGAAATTACTATGTTCCCCAACACTCACTTCTCCTTCTCCTCCTACCACTTCCTCCCTCGGATCCTCCTTTTGACATTCTTGGTCAGCTCTTATTTTGTTGGGTCGATTGGATCACCATCTTCGCCTTCAATGCCCATGTTGGCGGTCTTGACAGTATGGGCAATGAATAGGAGCCACTTGGGTAGCCTAGTGAACTTCAACCAACAATACATGAGGATGAAGTTCTTCTCCATTCAAGTACAACGTGACTGCAGGGGGGCTAGCAAAAGAGAAAATGGTCAACAAGTTGCATATCCGTTCAAATGACCAACACATAGAGCATATCTGTCAAATGATCAACACATAGAAAACCTTACTTGTTAAAAGATAGGTGCACCACTTGGCCACCGTTTTATGAGTGTATTGAGATGGCAGCAATACTTGCTCGCAGATTCTTGGATGGTGTATCATGGATGGGTGAGCGGCTTTGGCGTATGATCTCGAGTCACTAGATGTAGCTTGGAACAAAGCTCTTCACACTGGTACAACAAGCTGCTATATAAACGGTTTTTAACCCCTTTCTGTGATGGAATTTTAAACCATCGCCTAGTGAGTGTGGGCGATAGGGGGTCCTTCCCACACGACCCAGAAACCGTCAGGGATAGGCCATTCGGTCACACATGCTGTGCAAAATGAGCTCGTGTGCGATCGGGCTAGCCATCGCATACAATTAGACAGGCCCGATCGTTTTCGTTCGTAGGTACATCCCACACAGTGATTCCTAGAGAAACGTTTCCCTTCGTCTGCACAACCCACACAGTCAATCCACGAGAAACGTTTTTGTTGTCTACATATCCCACACAGTGAATCCCAGAGAAATGTTTCCGTTCGTTTGCACATCCCACACAGTGAATCCCAGACGAACGTTTCCGTTCGTATCTACATTTCACACAGTTTTATATATGGCCTCATGTGTGATAGGTGTAACGATCACACACGCTCTGCCTCCGTTAACCGTTTGCTTTATTCAACCACATCACACATGATTGGATGAACAAAACTGTATGGCATTGGGTTATCCATCACAACCGCTTTTACTACTAGAACCGTTTGTAAAGTTTCATGACCCATTTAGCAGTTTTATTAGTTTACAATTAATAATTTCAGTATTACGTAAATTCATATTTCATACCGAACAACTGTTTGCCAATTTCATATCAGGCACATAAATATATTTTAACATCACAGTATGATAGCGATCTAAAAACAGCACAATACAACATATAGCTAGTTCACCTTCATAAAAATAATATTAGAACAATATATTCATTTCCCTAATTGATTGATGCATGACCAGCCAGTTTTGTCTTCTCCACCTTTATTTTCAGTTCAGTAAGAACCTGTTTTGCACTGACCAATTAGGAAGGTGCCTCCTCCTTCGCCAACACCATCTTAGCAAAGTCTAATTTAAAAAATCTGAGCTCATTCTCCATATTCCTCTTTTTTCCTGCATCTTGAAATATTCTTTAGCGTTGACAATACTTTCTCTAAGCATATCTCTGTTCTCTTCCTCACACATGCTCTAGAGCTTTGCTATGCACATCTTTAAAGACTGTGGCCACACTTGATCAACTCACTCTAGGTAAGAACACTTACGTTCATCCTATAATATGTAAAACTAAATCAGGTTAATTATGACATATCTTCTCAAAAAGATCAATGTGCAAATGAAATTTGAAAAATAGAATAAACAGGTTAATTATGAAAATCACCTATAATATTGTAGGAAAATGAGTTTATATAATATTGTAGGAAAATGGGTTTCTAGCAACATAGAAAATCACAAAATACATATTTTAAAAAGCAGAAGAAACATGTTAATTATGACATATCCTCTCAAAAAGATCAATGTGCAAATGAATTAATTGCTACTGAGAGAACAACCAAATTCAAAAACATCAGAAGCTATAATTAACTGCAACAACGCTACAAGTTCTTAGTCATGTGCTATAAATAACAAATTGAACATTTTATGAAGAAGCTAAATATAACTACAACATCATAGCGACAGTGTTTGGATGACACCAAATAGATACTAACATGTGTGAACATGCACAAATTTAGTAACATAGAACTAATAGCACTAAGGTCGTCCACTATGTATGCCAAAACCGGTGTCAAGACAACTGTTGCTACATTTCGCACCGGTGCCCTACACTGGCGAGCCGATAGAGAGGGGAAAAATCAGGTAACCGGACTCGGGAGCACCTATTTGCTTCGATGCCAAGTTCCTTCGTGCCATAAAGTTTTTAGTATTTTACTGCTTGGCTGCTTGGATGTGTGGACCAAAGTTGGCTGCACAAACTGCTGAAGCGGTGCCAAGTAATTTTCTAATGGCACCGCTGATGATATGGCAACAATTTTAGATACTAGGTAGAAACTGTGACACTGTCTTAATCACATCCAGGATAACATAGCATAGTGACAGTGTCTGAATCACATATAACAAATGATTTGTAACAACAAAAGTGGGGCTAACCTTCTCTGCACATGCCAGAAACTTCCTCCCACTGTCCACAGATTCAAACGCAACTAACTTCATGCATGGATATTGATGGTGACAATGAGTAGGCAGATCTTCAGCCACCCCGCTCCATTCGTTGCAACGTGTGGTCCTAGGGAGCTACAGGAGGAAGAAATGACTCAAATCGACTGCCAGGTTAAAATCCTTCATTCCAAATCATTACCCGAGAGAGAGAGAGAGAGAGAGAGAGAGAGGAGAGGCACACCCGGATGGTGAAAGATTCATCGTCGGAGGAGGAGCCGTTGGAGAGGTCATTGAAGAAGACCATGGCGACCGCGGCGGTCGGATGCGAGATGGCGAGAGGGAGGAAGCGGCTATAACTTGGAAAGGAAGGAAGGAGAAAACAGGGTAAATGTGACTTGTGGTCGGGGAGAAAAGGGGTGGGGGTAGATATTTTGGCGGTAGGCCAAAAATTTCGAAAGGTGGAGGGAAACTTTGCACGCAGTGCCGCCGGACACCATTCACTTTGAACGACTGTGTGCACCGCAAGCAATTCTTCTGCTTTACGCACATGCGATGAGTTTGGTCATTCAAATATTGGTGGAAATTTCCCTGGGTATTGTCCTCATCCACGTCATTGCATAATTTAACATCGCTTGCTAATTTGGACACACAAAAGAGCCTACAACACATAGACCATAGTTACTGAATCGAGCAATTTTAGCAATTAAACAGAGCCAGTTGAGCTAAACATTGCTCTAACAAAAGACCAGCGTTATAAACAAAGGCTAAGTACGCATAATTTTAACAAAGTTACCGCCGCGCCGCTCAATGCCTCGCTGGTGTAAGATGAGACGTCAATGACTTGTCCTGGCGATATGCCGCCGTTGGTGGACTTCGCGTCCCCCCGGCTGAAGTCAACTGCGTCGTCGTCCTCGTCCTCGGTGCCGCCCTCAAGGTTGTAGTACTTGTAGTAGTGGCTGCGCCAGAGCTCGCGCTGGTACTCCACCACCGATTCCTCAATGGACAAGCTCTTCTCAACCTCGTCCTGAGCCACGCGCAATTCCTCCTCCTGACGCTCCTCGATCTCCGCTGCCTCCTACATCTCCATCTCCCGCTCGGCGATATCATGAGGAAGCGGGTGCTCCATGGCCTCCGCCGCCTTTTCAGCCATGGGTTGCATGCTGGATTTCGAGGTGGCCTCAAATATCTTGGTGTGTGTGTCTTCGATCTTAGTGTGGATGGCCTCGACCCGGGCCAGGGAGACATCGGCGGTGCGGACGGCAGCTCGAGCGCTCTCGGCGTTTGCAGCTACTGCTGTCACAATAGCTGCCCTGTCGGCTGTCGTAGACGCCCTCTTGGCGGATGCGGCCGCGCTCAATGCGGATGCGGTCGCGCTCTCAGCATAAGCGGTCGCGCTCTCGGCGCAGGCGGCGGTGCTCAGGGAGGACGCGACCATCTTATGGACCCTCATGAAGTGTTTCCATGGCATCATTCTTAGCAAGAAGGGGTTGCGGGAATGGGGATTAGGGATTCGTGGATTCGGGGGTGGCTGACACTAGAGTAGACGAAGTCGGCTAAGCTTATGGAGGAAGACTTAAGTAGACCCACGAATTTTCATCGCAAACGGTCCCTACAACAAACTGTGTGTGATGTTGTTGATATTTTGTATTAGTTGTGAAAGACGAATTTAGGGTACAGTGGCAACATATGGTATTTTAAATGTACGAGAAAATTTGGAGTACTAATACAACTGTCATGTCAAAGTTTGGAAACTTTCAGGGGTCCTTTGACCTTTCTAAGATATTTAAGTGATTTTCTAGCCATTTAATTTCCGTAATTCGAATTTGAACTACATGTACATGCAACAGCTAACCATAACGGTTTGAAAAGTCATATTTAAATACTTGTGTGCGAGTTAATTCCATGTGCAGTAGATTGGACGGAATTTTCAAACATATTGGTGTCACGACTTGGACACAAATCATCGAGTGCCATGGCATTGAAATTCCAAAAAATTCAACATTGATCAGAAACACATGAAACCTTGCTTGGCGTAATGACATGGCACCAAGATGATGTGGTAAACAAAATGGCCTGTTTGACGAAAGTTTGAACACACACCCCTCACAAACCGAAGTAACTCACTAGAAGGCTCATGCTTCTGAGAGGACACAATGCATGTTTGATGACGAACTGGCGATAGCTTCTTCTTATGGCCTTCCAAATTTTTCTACATTTCACGTGCACTAATACAACTTTCATGTCAAAATTTGGAAAATTCCAGGGGTCATTTGACCTTTTTAACACATTTAAGTGATTTTATAGTCATTTAATGACTGTAATTCAAATTTAAACAACATGTACATGAAGCAGCTAACCATAACGGTTTGAAAAAAATCATATTTGGGTACTAGTGTTTGAGTTAATTCCATGTGCAGTAAATTAGAAGACTCTCACACACGGCTTGGACACAAAGCATCGAGTGCATGCCATGGCATTTAAAGTCCAAATATTCAAAAATGAACAGAAACAAGTGAAGCTTGCTTGACGTAATGGTATGGCACCAAAATGGTGTGGTAAAAAAATTGGCATGTTTGATGAAAGTTTCGACACACACCTCACAAACCGTAACAACTCACTAGAAGAGTCGTGGTTCCGAGAGGGGCACAATGCATGTTTGATGACAAACTGGCGATAACTTCCTCTTATGGCCTTCTAAATTTTTTACAGTTAACGTGCACTAATAGAACTGTCATGTCAAAATTTAGAAAATTCCAGTGGTCATTTGACCTTTTTAAGACATTTAAGTGATTTTCTAGCCATTTAATGATCATAATTCAAATTTGAACTATATGTACATGGAACAACTAACCATAACGGTTTGAAAAATCATATTTGTGTAATGTGTGCGATTTAATTCCATGTGCAATAAATAGGAAGGAACTTTCAAACATATTGGTGCCACGGCTTGGACACAAAGCATGGAGTGCATGCCATGGCATTTAAATTCCAAAAAAATTCAAAAATGATTAGAAATACATAAAACCTTGCTTAACATAATGGCATTCCACCAAGATGATGTGGTAAAACAATTGGCCTGGTTGACGAAAGTTTGGACACACACCCCTCATAAACCGGAGTAACTCACTAGAAGGCTCGTGGTTCCGAGAGGGAACAATGCATGTTTGATGACGAATCGAAGATAGCTTCCTCTTGTGGCCTTCAAAAAATTTCTACACTTAACGTGCACTAATAAAACTATCATGTCAAAATTTGGAAAATTTCAGGGATCATTTGACCGTTTAAAGACATTTAAGTGATTTTCTAGCCACTTAATGATTGTAATTCAAATTTGAACTACATGTACATGCAACAGCTAACCATAACGGTGTGAAAAAAAATCATATTTGTGTACTTGTTGTGTGTGAGTTAATTGCATGTGCAGTAAATTGGAAGGAATTTTAAAACGTATTGGTGTCACGGCTTGGACACATGCATGGAGTGCCATGGTAACAGAAAATAAGCATTCATCCCTTATACGAGGAAAGAAAATGTAAATATCTGACAAGACAACCGGGCCTCACACGATTGGCACTGTATTTTGCCCCTCGGGGTTTGGAAGGTGAGTGACGCGGGTTATTAATCACACGCGGTTCTGTATTGGAAACCGTCAGCTATTAAGTTCACACACGGCTTTTGCTGGGGAATCATGTATAATTCAAACTACAATACTCGTAAATTTCGACGACCAGCGTGTGTACTATTCCCGCCGATCTAGATTCCAACCGCCAATAAATAGTACCTTGGTCACGCCGTCCCGCCTGCATTCTTATCTACATCCTCCCCTCGCTCGCCCTCTTTCTCACCCACAAATCTCTGCCATGGCGCCGCCGATCTGCCCACGCACTGACGAGGAGGTGCCACCCCCGAGGACGTTTAGTCGAAGAGCAGCAGCGAGAATGACCCCTACGGGCCGCCGGATGAGGTTACGCCGACCCCCCAACTTTGGAGTGGTTTTAGGGCCAGTAAAATCTTTGTTTGTGGAAATCGCTACCGCCGGCTGAGAAAGCCAGGAAAATGGTGTTCAAGAAGGAGATGGCGGAGGAGGAAGCCAGGTACCAGACGACCCGTGAAGCCAGTGAGGCCGCCTGGAAAAAGGAGGCGATGGAGCTTTGGAGGCGGGCGCGTCGTCATGCGGGGGAGGTGTGAGAAGACGGGTACTTCACGAGGAAGGTCAAAGGCGCTAGGCGCCTCATTGCTGCGTGGAGTTGAGCTGATAAGCTCCAGCGTGCCACCAACGAGGAGCTCCGGTTACTAATTTGTATCTAACAGTTATCATCTACGTATACAGAATGGAAAGCATATATACATACATTGAAACAGAACATATAAGAACGGAAAACATAGTACACACATTGAACCAGAGCAATATTATGATTGTTGGGAATACACAGTGATCCACGTCAAAATGAGTCAAAAAAAATAAAGTGCGTCCATGACCAGCAACCCTTGCCTACGGTAGCTCTTGGCTCTGCCTGAACTCGTGCAGGTGTTCGTCCAAGCGGTCGACATGCCGCGGTACATATGGAGCGTGATCTTGAGCTCCAAGTTGGCTATTTCATCGGAGATCACCAACTCGAGGATGCGACGGCCATGTCTCCTCTACTGCGCCCAGGTGGACACCTGGACCAAGGAGGTAGTCGAGCCTAGCGCCTAGCGCGCTGGCATCGAGCGGGTCGCGGACAAGGCAAATGGCGCGGCGGGCGTCTGGTGCAAGTACAGCGCGGCTGGCCTCTGGTGCAAGTACGACACAGATGGCTTCTGCCCACTCTTGGCGAGGAATGGGCGTACTAACGGGACGTGTACCCAGCTGCGACGCCCTGACGACAGCAAGCAATCGCCGATGGATCCGCTCTTGCTGTGCAGCGCGCCGCGCCTCTTGCTCTACGACGCTCCAACGGTCTCATTGTGCGGCGAGCCGCAGCCTATCGGCACGGACGCGCCTAGCTTGCTCTGCGGCACACCATCGATCATGTTGTGCGGCGAGCTGCAACCTCTTGGCGCTGACATGTCTATCTTGATCCGCGGCGCTGAAGCGCCATGCGCCAAGGGTCTGCTCAACCTTGGCGATGACGCGCAGCATGACGTCGTCCATCGCATTGTTGGGGGGCTCCTCGGCCTCGTCGGGTTGTGGCGCCTTCTCGTTTTTCTCGACGAGGAGGTTGATGGCAAAAGCCGCGCTTTAGTGGGTTGGTATGCTCGGAAAAGGTGGATGTGCTACAGGTTGCACTTGTTGCCTCGGTGCGTCGCGCGCTGCCTAGGTTTATGCGCAATATCGCTGGATGGCGGCGGGAAACCGATGAAAATGACAGAAAACGGTGGCATGTTCATAAAACACCATCAATTAATGAGAACTTAGCATGGAAGGAACATCGAGCTAGCACGACGTGTGCAAGCACATTACTCGCCCAAGGCTATGATCCATATACTTGTATGCCCAACAGAGCACACTATTCACGGTAAAGAATATTGTTCTGTTTATCCTAGTAGAGCAGTGGCGGCAAGCGTCACAAGAAGAAGTAGATGATGATCAGATGATCGTTTATCCTAATTAATTATGCATGTAATAATTTTCTTTGATATGTGGAAATGTCATGTGTGTACTAGCCACCTATGTAATTGGATGTTTAATTTGGTTGTGCAATCATGTCCTTATTAGTATATATGTTGTTGTTCTGTATGCAATCACATCACACACGGAACATACTAGGAAACCGTCGGTGATGAATTCATCAATCGCTGACAATTGTATACCAGGACGTGTTTGCCCACAACACACACTTATTAGCAGCAATCGTCTGTGTTATTGTCGGTCTTCACGTATATTTCTGATTACAGACCTGTTTGCAACGTACCACACACATCTTGTTAAGTTGAACCGTTTCTATTCTCTTGGCTCAACACAAATAGTTCATCCGAGTAAACTGTTTGCCGTATAATGCACACACCTTTGATCTGACTGACCATTTCTGTTGTGTTGCCTAATCACAAACAGTTCATCCGAGCGAACTGTATATAGCCCACACCTTCATCTGGCTGCCCATTTCTGTTGTTCTGCCTCATCGCAAACAGTTCTGCTGGATTAACCGTAAGCCATGCATCGCACACGCAACTCTAATCTGAATCGTGTTTGATGTCTCCACCATCGCAAATGTTTTGTATCTTTTTTGACGGTTTTATTACATCACTATTTGTGATTAATGCATCGCACACAGTTTCGTCGAAGGGTCTCTGACTGGACTGTCGCGTTTGGACCATCCTGCATAGTGTCACAAGCCAAGTTGTGGCAACTTCCTCCATCTATGATGACTTTGATGGATCTTCCTTGAATTCCCGCTTTGTTATGCAAGATGTGGCATCATTGGTATTCATCTTTGTTGTCGTTGAAGTGTCAAAATATATGGAACAAAAGCGGGCTCGAATTATTTTTGCAATAGAATTGAGCATCTTCAACTTCTTTCACTTGATGATGCATAGCCACATTCCCCAAAGATTCCATTGCTTCTTCGCTCATTGAGTCATACTAGCCATCACGTTCAGGATCATGGTCCTTGTCAGACACTCAAATGTCTTGTGGCCATGTCCTTTGCAAGTGAAGCATTGTCTTTGACTTGTTTTGGTGTTGGGGTCCATTAGGGTTTTCACTGAGACGATCTTGGCAATGTATGAAGCAAGAGGGTGACCCGGTTTGCTCGAATCTTTTGACTGCATGCATTGGAGATGGAAGAACTGCCCAAGATCTCTACAAAGGCGATATCAGGGTCATGTTAAGAAGCCCACTGTCATTCTCGAAGCAGTTGCATCGTAGGATGTCTAGATTTGACATGCTTTCTTTGGTCTCACAATGACATCAATGTGTTGCAGCGATCTCCATTGTTTGCTAGGCTGACTGAAGGTAAAGCCCTCCTTGCAAGTATACTGTCAATGGCCATGAATACAAAATGGACTACCATATGGTTGACGGTATCTATCCTTCTTGGGCAACCTTTGTCAAGACCATCGTTGAGCCACTTGGTCAAAAAAGGTCTCACTTTGCCCAAAAACAAGAAGCAGCTAGAAAAGATGTCGAGAGGGCATCTGAAGTTATCCGGGCCCGTTTTGCAGTTGTTCATGGACCTGCTCAACAATGGGATCCGAAGACCTTGTGGGAGGTGATGACATGTTGTGTGATCATGCACAACATAATCGTGGAGGATAAGGGTGAGTATGCTGCCTCAGCTCTTAAATTTGAGAACATGTGTCGAACTTCCGGAATAGAATCCGGCCATGTTTGATGAGCTTGTTTAAATGCATCAGCAAGTTCGGAATCAAGCAACTCATGAGCAACCGAAGGAAGATTTGATTGGGCACTTATAGGCGGTTGAAGCGGACAATGAGTACATATGTGCTAGTTGAATTCAAGTTTGAACTACTTTAATTTCAAAACTTTGTTGGATTTTAATATTTAAATTAGAACTACTGCCACATTTGAACATTTTTAGATAGACTAGGATTTGATATGCAGTTATTTAGAGCCTGCGGGCTTTAAAAAAACAGAGGCAGATGTTTGCAGCTACAGTTGGATGGTCGGCTTCCGTATCAGTGAACGCAGACTGGCCCTCTCCGGTCCGCAGAAGAATACGGTGTCCGGTTTGACGATCAGCGTTGGAGACGCACTTAGTTCCAAGCAGTGTTGATGGTTCTCTCCCCTGTATATTGATCAAAAGGTGCTGCCGATCAGAAAACACTAGCACAAATCTTGAAAAACTGGCGTGTTCGCCGGTGTGTGCTCTGCATCCGTGTGCTCTTTCGCTTCGCTTCTCGTCCATTCTTTCCATGAACCCACCAGCACGAGTTCACCAGCAAATTATGCTTCCTGTTACATGTCCGGACTGAGGCAAAGATTTCCCTTGCGTCCAAATCCATGGCACATGCTTGAGCGTTATTCGCTGCATTCCTAGCGTGTCTTCGTGTGCCACTGCACTGGCAGGATATGTTTGTTTTCTCCTTTTGCGATTTTTCTTCGCAAAAGAAAATAAAAAGGCAACTGTGTGCCACGAGTGACAGCCATTTCCCTAAAGAACAGGGGATGATGATCCTGAATCCTGATAGTTAGGTTTTGTAAAAAAATCGTAAGTGCTCCAGCAGTGCCGGACGGAGCTCGTTGTTCATTTGCCGACTGGAAAGCCCCGATGGTGATTGCTGATGGCTGCTCAAAAGTCCGGGTCTGGTGGTGGACCGCCGGACCGTGTCGCCGCCGTGGAAACGCCCGCAACCAAGTCGGGAGAAAGGAGTGGCACTGTCAACCTTAACTGCTCTTAGCGCCACCATTATGGTCGGCCTTTGGTGGTTGCCACTTGACACCCTTCCCCCGCAGATCGTGTACTACTCCAGTACTCGCTGTCGATTTCGCAAAGAACAATTCGTCGATCCCGGGCCGGTACATGTCGACTTGCATGCTGATGTGGAGATTAGGTTTGCGCTTGCCCGTAGCCTTGCAGCCCGGGCGACACGTTCCTGTGATGTGCTGCTGGCACCGCCCATCACGCATCGTTTCTGAGGTTGGAACCGAGGTGGGTACATTCGGGATGATCATGGCTGCCGTGTCTACTTGGCATGAATATGTTCCTGCCGGCATTGCTACTGCTGAGGCGTATGCTTGTCGTGACGGTATATTCCGCTGGGCCGCGGAGGACCTTTTTTTCGACAAAGGAGCCGTGGAGGAACTATCAAGAATATCATCCTTGTTAAAACTGATCGAGAGAGGAGCAGTGGATTATTTTGTAATATAAGGAGTCGGCAGCGCATCTTACTTACTGCTAAACAATCCTCCAGCTTGCACTGCCAGCGCATCCTTGTTGCTTAGAGTACTATATATACTGCCGTTTCGGAATTCTTAAATTAGTACTCAGTTGAAAGCATGCCAGTAATAGTCTATTCGGTAATTGGCATATTGTCAATGCTGACAATTCCTAGCGGAAGATTCTCAAAGTTGACATTCATGGCCCAAGATTTAAAAATGAGAATTTCATTCAAAATCGATCAAATCCATCCGAATACAACGGGAGGCAGGAACTGGAGGAATCTCTCCAGCGGTACTACTAGTTATTCTTAGCAGCAGCGGCATCAATGGCGGCCTCTTGTCGTCATCATCATCATGGATTCATGGTGCCGCGCGGTGGTCTGCACTGCATTAGAACTCGGCGTCCTTGAAAACCTTGCGCACCTGCTCCAGGGTGACGAAGAGCACGACGGTGAAGGGCCCCTGGCGCGACACCGTGGGGATGAACCCCTTGTAGAGCGCCATCACGCCCTCCGACCGCACCGTCTTGAGCGCGCAGTCCAGGGCCCCGGCGTACGGCGGGGGCGCGCCGGGGGCCACCTTCATGTTCATCACCCTGGTCTTGACCACGTCGACGGGGTTGGACGCGGCGGCGGCCACGATGCCCGCGGCGAAGCTGGCGGCCACGTGCGTGCCCAGCCCGTCGGCGGCCGGGCCGCGGCGGGCCAGGATGGCCTCCTTGGCCTGGTCGTAGGTGGCCAGCTGCGAGGCGGTGACGATCATGGCGCGGTTGACGGTGAGCGCGGAGCCGCGCCAGAGGCTGCGCACGCCCTCGTCGCGCGTCATCCGGGCGATGGCGTCGCCGACGCTGCGGTAGTTCCGGCGGTCGGCGAGCGGGAGGCGGCCGTCGGCCTGCATCCGCACCATGGCCAGGTCGGCCGGGTTGCCGACGGCGGCGCCGACGCCGCCGGCGATGAGGCCGGCGGCGATCTTGAGGTGCAGCGGCAGCACGCCGCCGTTCTCCTGGGTCCAGCGCTTCTTGAGGATGTCGTAGAGCCCCATCCGCGTGGTGGAGTAGAGCGTCTGGCGCAGCATGGTGGCCGAGATCCCGGAGAAGAGCCCGGCGGCGCCCTCGGCGCGCAGGATCTGCGTGCAGATGCCAATCGGGCCGGGCTTGGGCACCGGCGCGGGCGCGTGCGGGAGCGTCACGGTGTGCGCCCCGGCCTGGAAGGCGAGCGCCGGGCGGAGCGCGGGCTGGGGCGCCGCCGCCGCCGCGGAGGACTCCCCCTGCAGCTGCATCCGCACCTTGATGAGGTCGAGCGGGTGGGTGGAGCAGCCGGCGACGATGGAGGCGATGCCGCCCTCGACGAATCCCTTGACGCCCATCTTTTCCCTCCTTCCTACAATCCCTGGACGAATTCGAGACCCGCAAAGATCTAGAAACAAAACCTAAAGAAGAGAGGAAACAAAAACCAAAAAGGTGTCGGATTTGGGCGAGGCTATTCTATTCCCAGTAGGAGCTGGGGCACATCTCGGAGGACACGAGGAGGTGGGAATGGAGGGCGAAGGCTATGCAGGAGGAGTGTGGGACGCTGGCCCTCTGTGACATGTGCTGCTCGTGCTGCTTGCTTCTTCTTGCCCTGGGTGGGTGCGGGATCTGCGGGGGGGAGGAGGAGGCGCTATTTGTAGGTGGACGGACGGGGGAGGAGGGAGGAAGGAGGAGGGGTGGCTTCGGGCGGGGCTGACTGGGGAAGGCGGATTCGGGAGGGGGTCGCAGGCTGACGGGGTCCGGCCTGGCCGGGACGCGTAGAATTTACTCCGCGGGCACGGCGGCGTCGGTGTTTCGCGTCGGCCGGGCGCGTTTGGGGCCGTCCGTTCCGCTTGCTGTCCGGACGGGGCGGTTCGGGGCGGGCACGCGCGTGGTGGAGGAAGGAAAGTCATTCTTTCTAGGGCGAAAGAATCGGAACACGATGCCCGGCTAGCTTGATTCTCACGTGTACGGCGCCAGCCGCTGCCGTGTTTGCTGTCAAAAAAATGCGCTCTGCCTTTGGAGAGTTTTTTCTTTTATCTTTTCCCTTGTTGGGGGTGTCTAGGGTTTGCTTTCCTCTTGGCGGAAAATAGTTCGGTGATATGTTGCTTAAGCGTGCGACATTGGTGTCGCCGGAGGGACCGCGTGTGGGGCTTCATCGCAAGCATGTGCATTGTGTGGAGTCCCGCGACAAAAGAGATCAAGATCATGGCTGTGTAGGAGAGTATATTCATGGTCCAGTGCTTCTAACAAGGTGGTTGAGTAAAGAATAAGGAGGAAGGGCTTTGGTTGTTAAGAAACCTAGAGTCATGATTTAGCCCTGCGACGGTCTATCTCCACTTGAACCAATCGAACTTAATAGCTTGGTTGTATGGGCACAAATTCACAATTATTAGGGAAACGAAACACGGTTTTACCTTGTGATATATGAGAAGTTGACCAAATTTTGCGGTGCCTGTGGCCGTATGGGCCACACCCACTACGAGTGCGGTACAGACGAGCAAACAAGGCAATGCTCAAGTGTTGCACTTTGCCACGTGCCAATGGGGATACTTGGCACGACCATGTTGTGTATAAGGGGAGAGGATGTGGAGCGGTGTCGAGAGGCGGCATAGGGGATAGGATAGAGGAACATCATGTAAGGGGTGGAGTATCATATCATGATTGGGGTTGGACCCGTAGAGGAAACCGATGGGAGTGCAAAAGAAATTCGATGACACAACTTCTATCCCGGTTAAATCTTGAGACTCTGGGAGTCAGATGTTGACAGTGACAAGTCTTCAAAGAAGAGGTTGGTTTTGGAGACGGGGGAGTATGATAACGTGGATGAGGGAGATGAAGGTGAGAATATGGACTACAATGCAACGATGACGATAATGGAAGAGAAAAAATAAAATGAAAGGACACATGCAAGACTAAGAGATTGATTAAAGGCTATGTGACTTCCATCTCAGCAACGACGGGATCAGTGGGCTCCCAAGGAGCACCATCGACAACAATGAATCTCTTAAGTCTGAATTGTTGAGGTTGCGGCGGCATAAGACAGTTCACGAAATTACTAGTAACAAGCTTAATATACATGTATGAAACTCATAGTACGATGTGCGCCCTTACTTGTAACCCTCTGAAAATAAGGATTATTCTCTAGTGAATATCAAAACGTGGATGATTTTAAAATAAGTTCGGTTGCATCAAAGCGGGACTTACTCTTATGTCAGGAGAAGCATCAAATGAGTATGGGACTTGGCTTGTACAGTACTTCATGGCGAGTTTATTTTACACTCATCATTTCCTAAATTTAATCTTTATATTCATAAGAAGTTTCCTAGTATATCACTTCAATTTTTCTTAGTAATCACTAACAATAGCAAAGATGTGCATATCTCCTTGTTTTGGCAAGTTTTTTTTGCATATTTGATGGATAAAGGGGGGAGGGGGTAAGAGTGTGTCCAAGATCTAAACCGAAATAAAAAAATTCATCAATGGAACATCGTGAACGGAGGAACCAGGCACCTTGTCGAGGAGCATTTTAATATTGCACCCGGTCATTAACGAAGTCCTGGATTAGGGGGTTCTTGGCATATCGCTTACCAGTCCCTTGGGCTGGGCCGAGGACCCCCCCCCCCCACCACCAAGCTCATCAACTGGTGGCCCTCGTTTGTCTGGTCCAAGAACACCAAAGAGAATGATCTCAAGACTTGGCATATACTTCAATACTTAGAAAAACTCCAATGCGCCAACCCAAACTGTCTGTGCGTGTCCGTTTGGGTCGAAATGGATATAAGAGTCAGCCCAATGCGGCGACCCAAATGGACGAGCGTCCTTTTTTGTCGGCATGCGATGCATTTCAAGCCCAAACTTGAGCCGTGTTTGCGTCGGCGCGAACACGAAACGGATGTGCGCGACGCTCGCCCTTGTCCCCCTGACCCGCCAATCGGTGGCACAACCACACCCATATTCCTCTCTTTCTCAAAAAGCTCCCGCCCCGCTCGCGCTCCCGGTCGCTCGCCATGGACGAGGCACCGATCGTCGACACTGCCGCCGGCCTCACCTCCCTCGCCTCTGTCGGCCTCACCTCCGCCAAAGGCAAGCGCGCCCACAAAATGTCGGCGCTGACCAAGAAGAAGGTGCTGACGGACGCGTAGCGGGCCGTGCGGTCGGCTAAGAGGAAGGGTCGAAGGAGGGTGCAGTCCAACAAGGAGGCAGCCGCGGCCGCCGCCGCACAATATGAGGCCGCCATCGCGCAGAACAACCTCCACATCGCTGCGGCCATGACGGAGGCCCTGCTCTACCTAGGGTTAAACCCAGGCCAGCACGGGCTCGTCACCACCGTCGTGTCCACGGCCAGCATGGGCTCGTCGCCACCGCGATGGCAACGACCAGCACGGGCTCGTCGGCACATCGTCCGCAACTGCCAGAGTCGCTGTGCATGTCCACCACACCGCAGACGCCTGGCTTCCATCCCCACCCGCAAGCCTCCCATTCCCCACCTCTTTGGGCTCTGGTTCACCGGTGGTGAGTGTGGTCGCACTGGCCATGCCCGCGCCCATGGACATCGACCTTAATGGCACACCTGTGGCCGGTGGATCGTCCACCGGGGGCCAAAGGAACTCCCGCATGAGATCCCCGCGGGCATGCAATATGATGACTGCAACCTGTTTGACACAATGCCAGCCACGGAAGACGAGACGACTAATCGTTTCATCATGGAGAACATCATATTTAGAAGGAGGTTTGGGTGGGGTGGCCTTCTATATCGACGAGACCCAAAGCCAAGACAGGCGAGGCCCCTTCATGGCCGGCCACGAGGGCACGACCGGCACCTTTGCTCAAGGCCATGGAGGCATGACCAACCTCTTCACGCAAGGCCAAGATGGTATGGGCAGCACTTCCCCGCAAGACCACGAGTTTTTGGAAGACTATGGCCTAGAAGAAAAGGATGAAGTGGACATTGATGGGGAGCCTTTGTTTTTTGACGAAGAGCTCGCTACCCAAGCCAATGCAAACAAGAAGCGCCAAAGCAAAAGGACAAAGGCATACACAAAAGGATGGGGACAAACTCCTTTTGTGAATGTTGGAGCAACATTGGACAATACCCTAAGATCGGTGCCGAGCAAAAGGCGTCAACCTTTTGGTTGAGAGTTCATCGCAAATTTCATGAAAGTTCACGCCATACAAGATGGAGAGCCAGCATGGGTGGGTGTCCATCTTGAAGCATTGGATGGTGCTACTTGTGATCTGATAACCCACAAGTATAGGGGACCGCAATAGTTTTCGAGGGTAGAGTATTCAACCCAAATTTATAGATTCGACATAAGGGGAGCCAAAGAATATTTGAAGGCATTAGCAGCTGAGTTGTCAATTCAACCACACCTGGAGATTAATTATCTGCAGCAAAGTGATCAGTAGCAAAGTAGTTTGATAGTTTTGATAGTGGTGACAATAGCAATAGTAACAGTAACAGTGATAGCAGTAATTTTGTAGCAAGCGTAATAGTGATGATAGTAGTAGTAACTTAGCAGAAACAATATAAGATAAATTCGTAGGCATGTATTCATCATGTGACAGTTATAACCTAGGGCTATTAGGTACTAGCTCCAGTACATCGATATAACCTAGGGCTATTAGGTACTAGCTCCAGTACATCGATATAATGTAGGCATGTATTCCGTAAATAGTCATACATGCTTTATTAAAAGAACTTGCATGATATCTTTTGTCCTACCCTCCCGTGGCAGCGGGGTCCATATTGGAAACTAAAGGATATTAAGGCCTCCTTTTAATAGAGAACTGGAACAAAGCATTAACACAGTGAATACATGAACTCCTCAAACTACAGTAATCACCGGAAGAAGTCCCGGTTATTGTCACTCCGGGGTTACCGGATCATAACACGTAGTAGGTGACAATAACTTGCAAGATCGGATCGAGAACATGGATATAATGATGATAACATAAACGGTTCAGATTTGAAATCATGACACCCGGGCCCAAAGTGACAAGCATTAAGCATGGTAGCAACATCAATCTAAGAACACAGTGGATACTAGGGATCAAGCCCTAACAAAACTAACTTGATTACATGATGAATCTCATCCAACTCCTCACTGACCAGTGAGCCTATGAAGGAATTACTCACTCTCAGTGGGGAGCATCATGGAATTGGCGATGGAGAAGGGTTGGTGATGAGGAAGAACGAAGATCCCCCTCTTCGGAGCCCCAAATG
>NC_041388.1:514687167-514734667 GCF_002162155.2 Triticum dicoccoides
AGGAAGAACAGGGCTTGGCGGTGGCTCCATCTCGTGGATCGCAATAATTCTTTCTCCCTGATTTTTCTCTCCAAAAATAGGATTTATAGCGTTGGAATCAGGGTCAGCGGGGCCACCAGGTGGGGACAACCCACGTGGGCGCGCCAGGAGAGGGGGACGTGCCCTGGTGGGTTGTGCCCACCCAGGTGCCCCTCTCTGGCAGGTCTTGCCCCCAGAAATTCTTATTATTAATATAAAAAATCCTTGCAAAGTTTCGTTCCATTCCAAGAACTTTTATTTCTGCACAAAAACAACACCATGGTAATTCTGCTGAAAACAGTGTTAGTCCGGGGTTAGTTTCATTCAAATCATGCAAACTAGACTCCAAAACAAGAGAAAAAGCATTGGAGACATATCAACTCCCCCAAGCTTATACATTTGCTTGTCCTCAAGCAATTCAGTTGATAAACTGAAAGTGAAAAAGAAAAAAATTTACTAACTCTTTTGCTCTTGTTTGCATAAATAAGCTTAAACAACACCCAGGTTTTCAGCCAACAATATAACCAACCATGTCGACAATAACTCTTAAAAAATTATAATGACTCATATCAATGACATAATCAGCTATGAGCAATAATAAGATATCTCAAACAACAACACGTTGTCAAAACAACCATGATATAATATGACAATAATGGTATCTCGCTAGCCCTTTCTGAGACCACAAAATATAAATGCAGAGCACCTCCAAAGTTCAAGCAGCGACTAAACATTGTAATTCATGGTACAAAAGATCCAGTCATGATGCACCCAACATTAGCTACGCATAATGCATAAATCATGACAACTGTGCTCTACTCACTTTCTAGCGCTTGTTTTAGAAGGTGATGACACAACATAAAAGTAAATAGATAGTCCCTTCTCAGAGGGAATCAGTGATTTGCAGAGGTGCCAGAGCTTAATTTTTAAAACAGAGATAAATGATATTTTGAGACATGCACCCTTCTCATTTACTTCACGACCATCAGTTATCAATATCTCCCATGCTAAACAGGCTAGTGGCGGTTCTCAAGCGATAAAAGTAAAGGTTTACCCCCCCTCCACCAACAATCACATTCCACGGCTTGTCCGAAACAACGGGTGCCGTCCTAACCAACAACATTCCTGGGAAAGTTTTGTTTAATTATTTGCATTTTTGAGTTCGGAGTTGGGAATCCCTATTACCGCCCTTTTCTCATGCGATGGCGAGTGAATAAACACTCAACATGAGAATAACTCGCTTAGCATGAAAGATACTGACCACCTCCTATCGTTTTATGAACGATCGAGGGCACACAAAACGAATAATTTTTTAGAAGTTTTTAGAGGTGGCACATGCAAATTTACTTAGGACGGCAGGGTAATACCGTATATAGGTAGGTATAGGGGACTCATCTGGAATAACTTTGGGTTCAAGGATTTTGATGTACAAGCAGAATCCCCACTAAGTACAGGCGAAGGCTAGCAATTTAGATTGAGAAGCGGCCAGCTAGAGAGCAACAATGATCATAACCATGCATTATGCATAAGTAACATTGGACACTAGCATGAGTAGGATATGAACACCATGAACATAAATATCATAAAGGCTATGTTGGTTTTGATTCAACTACATGCATGAACATGTACCAAGTCAAGTCACTTGAACATTCAGAGGAGGATACCATATCATCGTACTAGTTCACAATCATTTTAACGCTATGTTGATATCCAAGATAAATAATTATCAACTCCCAACTACTTATGCATGGCATGAGAAACTATAATCTTTAATTGTCATTACAAACATGTTTAATCATAACGAGCTGAATCATGGATGCTAGGTTAAACATATTTACACAGACAGGACAAGTCGAGTTCATACCAGTTTCTCTCTGCCATGGCCAGTTCATCGAATATCATCATTATTACCTTTCACTTGCACAACCGAATGATATGAAAATAATAATAGTGCAAGAGTGCCATGGACTAAGCTGGAATCTACAAACATTTTATTTAACAGGAGAAGACAAGGTAAAATGTGCTCTTTATGTTCAACAATTATTCAAATGAGAGCCACTCCACATTTTTATCGTGGTCTTCTCCTTGGTACAACTTGAATAAAAAGAAAAAAATTAGAGAAGCACACTAAAATATTTTCAGAGTTTTTGGTTTTCTTGAACAAGCAAATAAGAGAAAAGCAAAAACGAGAAAAACTATTTAACCGGAAAAGCTCCCAACAAGCAAAAGAAGAACAAGGAAATCTTTTTGGGTTTTTTCTTTTTAATACTACAACTAAGCATGCATAGAAAGTAAACTAGCTAGAACTAAATTTTTTGGTTTTTCTAAAGTTTTTCAAACACTCAAGAAGAAAGTAAGAAAATAAATCTAAGCATGGATGATACAATGAAAAAGTGTGGACATCAACAAATGGAATGAGTGAACATGAATGTAAAGTCGGTGGAAACACGTACTCCCCCAAGCTTAGGCTTTTGGCCTAACTTGGTAGTCGATCAGCAGCCTAGAGGGTAGTAAGGGTGCTGGGCATCCACTCGTCCCACTGTTGGGGCTCCTGTTGTGTCGCTTCCGCAGCAGCCTGAGTGTCCCGGTAGGCAATGATGTCCGCAAGCATGATCCTATATCCGCCCCTGGCAGCAGAATCAAACAAAGTAGGTGCATGTAGTGGAATAATATCACGAGTTTTAACGCTAAAAACCAGGTTATAAGGAATGGGAATGTCAGGATAATCTTGTGCAAGAAAATGATGGTGTTCCATGGCTACCCTGTCTAGGTAGACCTTGGTCAAAGGATAGTCATGAGGGCGTATCTCGACCTCGAAGTGAGTCACCAAACGAGTAGAAAAAATTCCACCATGTATTTCACTCTGGGATTTATTAAGATGAAGGCGATGAGCCACAATAGCTCCCAAGCTATGGGTGTTGTGGCCCTCTAGTGCTCGGCGTAAAACAGCAAAGTCTGGTGCACTGAGCGCACCTACTTTATTTCTAGCAAGCAAGCACTTAGCAACAAATAAAGCAAAATAATGTACGGCAGGAGAGTGTATGCTAGCAGCCGTGGTGGCTGACACCCCTCTCTCATCTCCCACTATCAAAGTGCGATAAAAATCCTCAAACCCAGCCGGCCTAGGCTCGGCTAAGCTCCCATCAGAGGGGATCAAGCATATATCACAAAATTCAGTGAGTGGTATCTGATGATTTCAACATATATATCGAAGCTCACTTCAGGAGGACTATTCCTAGGCAGGAAAGTAAGACTCTGAACAAAGATATTTGTGAGGATTTGGTGCTGGTCACACTCATCTGCGATGAAGCCGGTGAGACCGGCGTTTGCAACATATTGCATGAACTCCTCAAGAATTCCATCCTCTTCCAGGAACGGGGTGTGCGGCCATTCGCACGGCCGTACCTCCGCCAACCTCCGAGGGTGGAGATCATTGTCAGAAGACTCCCCAATAACACCCTTGGAGTTCTTCCTAGAGCCAAACTTCCTGAAGATATTCATGTCCGCGTACAATTTTCTAAAAATAAAATTTTTGGGGTGACAAAAAATTGTCAACAAATCTTTATAAGATTGATAGCAACTACTCATAGGGATACATAGAGGCCAAAACAAGCATTCAAACTACTTAGAACACTAAGAATTTAACATGCAAGAATATCTACAGCAGCACCAAGAGTAACTAATTATTCAAAATATAAACCACTAAAGCAAAAACTAATTAGACAAACGGTGGAGTCACATACCAAGCAACAATCCCCCAAAACAGTTTCAGAAACGGAGCTTCGAGCAAAGAGATCGAAATCCGCGAGTTTGAGCTCAAGAACACGGGAGACAGAGCAATTTCTCTCCCAAATGTAATTGATAATTTTTTGAAGTATTGCAATTTCTATTGAACAATTAACATTTTGATAGTACCTATTGAACCTGTTTTGAAATATGTAACGGACATTTTTCTAAGACATTTGTTAAATACATAGTGAACATTTTTAAATGGGGATACATTTTAATAGTAATTGTTCAACAGGTTTTGAAATATGTAGTGAACATTTTTCCAAGACATTTTGATACACTATGAACATTATTTTTAAATGCAAATACATTTCCTATACACTATGAGCATTTTCTTCCTAGTTGATGAACAATTTGAAGTACTAGCAAATGCGCACATGCAACACACGTTAATATTTAGGCAATATGTTAATTGCAGGCGGATATTAGGTATGCTATTATTTGTGTGTTAATTCTGTGATTAGTGCAATATTTGGTATAATATTAATTGCATGTTAAACACATTAAACGCTCGCCATTGAAGCAGCCTAGGTCGTTGGATTGACTTAGTTTGATGGCCGAGATCAGTTGGATCCGCCCATTTGGGTCTTTTAATATTGGTATAGATATAGATTACTAATACAATTTTTTGTTAGACAGTGAGCATTTTTCTATTGAAGAATTAACATTATAATAGTACTCATTGAACATTTCTTGAAATATTGAATAAGCATTTTCTTAAGACAATTTTCAACACACTATGAACATTTTCTTAAAATGCATTTTTTAAATAATAGAATATTTATATCCCTAATGTAATTGATGAACAATTCAAGGTATTACAAATATCTTTTAAAAAAACAAACATTTTTCAAGACATTTTTCTAATACACAACATTCTACTAAAAATGCAAATACATTCTCTAGACATTATGAGAATTTTTCTACCCAGTTGATGATTTTTTCAAGTATTACTAATACATTTTTTGAATGCACAGTGAACATTTTCTATTGAAATTAGCATTTTCATGGTGCTTGTTTAAGATTTTTGAAATATGTAATAAGCATTTTCCTAGGACACTTTTTAAACACATTGTGAACATTTTTTTCTTAAAGTGCAAATACATTTTTTATATATTATGAATATTTCTCTCCCAAATGTAATTGATGAAAAAAGTTAAATATTACAAATAATTTTTTAATGCATAGTGAATATTTTTCTATTGAACAATTAACATTTTGATACTACACGTTGAACTTGTTTTGAAATATGTAATGAACATTTTTTCAAGACATTTTTTAAATACACTACTAGTAACTATGCACGTGCAACGCACGTATCATAGAGTTATGAAATAGAGAGAAAATTGGATGGCAGGAAGGGAAGCGGTGGCATAAGTGTCGAAGGAGGAGGATCAATTATTGCGACGGCCATGCCTGCAGGTTTCCTTGGTATTTTCAAGCTAATTTTAGTGGCTCCTTTGATTATGTTGGACTATTGTACAAAAAATTATTGGGAACTTTTTTTTTGTGTAAAATCAGTAATCAATAATTGGAAAACATGTCCGTGCTGGATGGAAGAGGTAAAAGAAATTTCCAAGGTAAGACCTGAAGCTTCCTTGAACTGAATGTTGGTTATGCAAGCGGTCGAAGTTAGGACCTAGCATGCCAGTTATGCACTCTGAAGAATATAAACTTTTGAACTTGTCTATCAAGTCAAGGATACATGATCCAACTATCGACATACTTTATAAAATCTGTCAGAACACTATCTATAATAAATATAGCGAAAGCAAGCACTTGTAAGCACAATGTCTGAAAATGTCAAACTGTGTACGAGTCAAGTTTACACTAAAAGTAAAAATAGATTTTATGCACTGTAAATGACAGAATCTACCAACAAAGCTTAAAGGCATGGACTGGCAATATATATTTGTGAACCGAACATGACATAAACTGGCAATATAACCTCACCTACCAACAAAGCTTAAAGGCACGGACTGGCAATATATATTTGTGAACCGAACATGACATAAACTGGCAATATAACCTCACGCCACAGTTTGGAAATAAATATGATGATACATGACATTAACATTAAAAGTAATGTTAAAGAAATTTCAAGCCATCTGACAAAAATAGAACATCACATTAACCAACATTCTACCCTGTTTTTCACTCTAATTTAAGGGAAATAAACATGTTTTTACATGATAGGGAAGACAAATGACACATGCTCCTTTTCAGTGGCAAAACACTTTACTCCTAAAGATAAGTGTTGGAAACATGCACATCTTCTTATTTGACACCTGAACAAGCGATTGGATTGCTTCCAGTATTACATGGACCAAAGGTCATGAAACATCAGTGTGAATCCCGTATCACATCAATTTGTATTTTCCCTTTCATATCTGCATTGTGTAAAGTTGGATCAGATTGTAGTATTTATATGTAATTTAGCAAGAGGTCTACCAAACCATTAACTATAGAATCCATATTTATTTCTTAGTTAAACATTGATATTATTTAGGAGTGAAAGACATACCTGACCCCACAAATTATTTTTGGAATATAAATTGATTAATATTAGTAGCAAGTTAGGAAAGTCATGTATGTGGCTAATCAGTAGTTAGGAAGGTCATATCTCCATAAGCGATATGTAACTACTTCATAATTCACAACATGGAACCATTTCAGACTTGTAAACACATTTCGTAAATCAAAAACCATCTGAAAACATTTCAGAATTTGTTGGCGTGCCCATATGTATTTAAATAAAATGATGATTCAAATAAAAAAAGATAACAAAGTATGGTTGACTACAAAATAGCTTTAATAAATATCAATCAAAGAAGAACGAACCTGCACCATCCCTCCAAAACATCTCTATATACAATATTCTTGGTGCTTTTCCTGATTTATCAATATGTTTGTTTGGCTTGGCCAAAATTCGCGTCGTCCGCCTTGATACACCTCTTGACAAGGCAACATACAGCTGACCATGGGAGAACACCGGCTCTGGAAGATAAATGCCAACATTTGGGATGGTCTGGCCCTGCGCCTTGTTAATGGTCATCGCAAAACTTAGGCGGATGGGGAATTGTTTTCTCTTAAGCTTGAAGGAAAGTGAGATGTCCTCCGATGGTGACAAAGGGATCCTCGGTATAAATACCCTCTTCCCAACATGTTGCCCCCAACAATCTCTACATCAATTGCATTATCTTGGAAGGCTCTAATCATTAGCCTTGTTCCATTGCAGAGGCCATTGTGAGGGTCGAGGTTCCATAGCAGAATGACGGGGCAATTGACCTTCACTTTCAACACATGTGGTGGCAATCCATTTGGGGTGAGCGAATTCACAAAGTCAATCGGGTAATTGTTCGATTAGTCATCCTCAATAGAGTTGAAGCTATGGTATACCTTCTCTTGGCCAAGAAACATGTCAATCATCTCGGAATTCAGCTCATCAACATAGTCATTCTTTGTGGAAAGAATAGCACGCGAGCTCGTGTACTCTCCCGATTTAGCATTGGCACAAAGAGAGGGGAAAACTTCTTTGATTAGCCTATTGATTGCGGTTTCATCATCAATATGACCGATCACAATGTCCTCAGGGAGACGCACATAGTCATCACCTATCATTTCTTCGGTTCCATTGCCTATCCTTAAGAGATACTCAGAGAACAAAGGGCCAGTTTGTGATCTCATGTTACGTGTAAGGTTTATCTTATGAATCTTCTGCCATATATAGGATCTCTGTATTGTAGCATATGTGATCTGTGCTCTTGTCCCTTTTGGAACCACTGGAAGGACCTGCCTAAAATCTCCACCAAAAACGACAATCTTCCCCCCAAACGGCAAAGCACATCCCATTATGTCTTGGGGTGACCTATCAAGCGCCTCCACGGCTTGACGCTTTGTCATGGCAACTTCATCCCAAATTATCAAGGCCGCCTCTTTCAGCAGTTCTGCCGTACCACTTTGCTTTGTGAAACCACACATGCTATTGTCGGTGAGTTTAATGGGTATTTTGAACCTAGAGTGTGCAGTATGCCCTCCAGGTAATATCGAGTCTGATATACCTGATGTAGAAGTGGCAATGGCTATCTCACCCATCGAACGCACCTTAGCAAGCAATGCCTTGAACAAGTATGTAACATCCCAAATTTTCAATTTGGAATGTTATACATTAGATCATCATGCATATCATATTTTATTTGCTTTTGGGTTTTGATCCTAGAAAATTCTAAGCAACTCAAGGACCCACGGAGAGAGTTGGGGATTTCGTAATTTTCATATTTGAGTTTTCTCAAATTTTGAAAATAGGATCATTTGATTTTATTTATTTTATCATCAATGATTTTTATTACAAAAATATGAGAGAGGGAATAAAATGACTTTCCCAAAATATAGAAATATTGAGGATTTAATAATAAAATCAAATAAGTTTTATTTCGGAGTTTTTCGATGTTTTATTTGAATTTAGGAAAAATGCGTGTTTTTCAGAATTGCATTTAGGGCCCAAATAAATGTTCACTTTGTCCGACTTGATTTTAAAAGCCCGGGAAAATTTATTTTGGGATTTTTGGAGTCCGTTTAGTATTTCTTTTTATTTGTTTTCCGAGCGTAATTATTTTAAAAAAATGCAACCGACTACGGGCCGTAACCGGCCAGGACTCCGCCTGGCCGGGGCTTTATAAGCCACGCCTCGGGCCCGAGCCAGCCCACCAGCCGCCGCCGCTCGAACCCTAACCCTAGCCGCGCCCTAGCCGCCGCCGCCTTGCCGCCGTCGCCGCGCCACGCCGCCGCCGCCTTGCCGCCGACCCGCCGGAGCCGCCGCCGCCGCTGCACGTCGCACGAGGTTCGCCGCACCTCGAAATCCATGTCGTTTTTTTTAAAAAGAAAAAAACCGATTGGTTTTTGTCGGTTTTTTTGTTTAGGTTAACTAACGAACGTTCGTTCGTTAATCCGTTCGTCGTTTTCTTTTCTCGGATTAAATCCGCGATTTTTCTTATTGCGATTTCTGATCCGATTTTCATTTTAGTTTAACTTTTCGCTCGTTTATCGGAATCAGGCGATTCAAGCGCCTGGAGTTTCGTCTCGAAACCCTCTATCCGAATAATCAACTTAAACAAGTTTTTGCTACTGTAAAATTTGACTTAGATCCAGATTACTAGAACGAAGTTATTTTCTTTCGCCGTTTGATTTTCTTTGCTTCGTTCGATTTGATTCTTTTTGCCAACCGGAGTTCTTAAGTTGAACCTTCTGGTTAGATCTCTTATTTGAGTTTACCCATGCATTAGATGAGTACTTATTGTATGCTTGTTTGTTTGTCCGCGATAGAGTACCCGAAGTGCACCGCCTGTTACTTCGAATCGTTAGGTTTCTCGGATCATCAGCAAGGCAAGTAACACTTTGATCATATCTTTTCTACTACCCATTTTTATTGCATTAGATCAATCCTTACACATTGCATGATTAGGATCTAATTAAATTGTGGGATGGGAAGTAGATGAGGTAGTACCTATTACCTGTTTATTATCAAACCTTTGGGAGTTACTTCCACGTTTGCTTATTATGCCATGCTATGCTAGTAGACGTGGATTGGGTGAGTGAAATCCATGACAGATGTGAGATTGATAATTAATGGTTTATCTAAGGTGGCAACTTAAACACACATCTGGGTGGATTGAGGCACCTGGGTATTCCAGGACTTGCCTGTTTTCTTTTGGACCGCCACCCAGGCTCAAAGGGATCATGAGACTATTCATACTAGAAACTTCCGTGTGCAGCCACAAGCTATTATGGGCTCTAGCATAGTTGACTAAGTTGTGCGAACTCTTACAGTGGTAGACTAGCAGATGTAGGGGATGTAGGTGGTACGGTCTACCCGATCGTAAGGTGCTAGCGCTTCTGAAAGACTATGTCTCGGTCATCCGTCTTCTCAAACACCATGTAGTGCGAGAAAACAAACGGAGGCGATCGAGTCTTGTGGGGAAAAGTGCGCAAACCTCTGCAGAGTGTAATAAACTAATCATGGTTAGCCGTGTCCCCGATTATGGACATCTTGAGTATCTAGTACTTGGATTATCATGTGAATCTCATCATGTTACTTTAATTAATATTGTTGGGTTTTAATGATGTTACTTAATTGGGATTGAGAATGCTGTCAACCATTCTCAATGTTTAACAACTACCATTAGTTAAATAAAATTATTCCTTTGAAGTGGGGGAAAATTGGCTTTATGCAAAAACCGTAACCATAGAGCTTTCCACCAGCCAAATATGCATATAGTATAGCTGTTGCATTCCATTACTCTCTATGTGTTACCTTGCCAGCATATTCCATGTGCTGACCCGTTTTTGGGCTGCAACATTAATGTTGCAGACTTTTCAGACGACGATTAAGGAGTTTTTAGGTCGTGGTTCTATACTTAGTGATGCCGTTGGAGTTGATGGACTCACTTATCTTCCAAGCCTTCCGCTGTTATCGTTATTAGATGGCCTTAAGCCATATTTATTGTAATAAGTTCTCTTTTGAGACATTCGATGTAATAAGTGTGTGATTGCTACTCTGCTATAAATCCTCCAAGTACTGTGTGGTGTCGGCATTACTGATCCAGGGATGACACCGGAGCACAGAGATCAGACTGTTTGAGGTCTGGTCGCTACATAGTATGTCGTCCCAGTGCCTCCTGGAGCATTGAGAAAGAAGACTTGGCTTCTTTTGTTCATGATATGGTCCATGATGTCATTGAACCCAGCTAGTTTCTCACTGTTTAAAGAGTTGATAAGATCAATATGTTCTTGGTCCACACCGACCTCCCTCTCCTCTCTAACCTCCATGCACTCATCGCCTAGAAAAGCATTTGTATCAACCAGCTCCGGAAGGCCATAGGTTTTAATATCCTTCCCCATGGAATGCAACAAATCCCTGTATCTAAGGACCATCTGCTCAAGTATTGCCTCGTTGGGCTGGGAACATCGGTGATCCCGAGACATCGACTCCAGGTGTTTGTCCCACAACTCTTGGATTTTTGTAACCTCACAAAATACTAAGATAGTGGCAAACAAGCGTCTCAGAGCACAAGGCATCTGAAATGTTGCAGCTTCAGTCAGGCAGTGATCAAGTGATTTGTCGTGCTCAATTAATCCTAATTGTTCACATGCCTCTATGAAAGTAGAGCACGTAATGCCTCGCACCTTTTTCAAATCATCATATAATGTCGCATCTGAGACATGATTCAAGAGCAACCGCAAATAGTACCTCTCCTCCTCAGCAGGGTGTGCATACACAATTCTACCAATATGTGGCCTTTGTTTTCTTTTATACCATATCTTCTTTGATGCATCCCATATAAAGTGTTCCGGAAAATCTCTGTACAACCATTGTCGTGCATAAGGATTCTTTCGATTCATTTCGAAGTACTCAGTAAGCATGGTTCTTGAAGAAGATGGCTTATGATGACCCACAAGTATAGGGGATCTATCATAGTCCTTTCGATAAGTAAGAGTGTCGAACCCAACGAGGAGCAGAAGGAAATGATAACTGGTTTCCAGCAAGGTATTCTCTGCAAGTACTGAAATAAGTGGTAACAGATAGTTTTGTGATAAGATAATTTGTAACGAGCAACAAGTAACAAAAGTAAATAAGGTGCAGCAAGGTGGACCAATCCTTTTTGTAGCAAAGGACAAGCCTGGACAAACTCTTATATGATGTAAAGCGCTCCCGAGGACACATGGGAATATCGTCAAGCTAGTTTTCATCACGTTCATATGATTCGCGTTTGGTACTTTGATAATTTGGTATGTGGGTGGACCGGTGCTTGGGTGCTGCCCTTACTTGGACAAGCATCCCACTTATGATTAACCTCTATTGCAAGCATCCGCAAATACAACAAAAGTATTAAGGTAAACCTAACCATAGCATGAAACATATGGATCCAAATTAGCCCCTTACGAAGCAACACATAAACTAGGGTTCAAGCTTCTGTCACTCTAGCAACCCATCATCTACTTATTACTTCCCAATGCCTTCCTCTAGGCCCAAATAATGGTGAAGTGTCATGTAGTCGACGTTCACATAACACCACTAGAGGAGAGACAACATACATCTCATCAAAATATCGAACGAATACCAAATTCACATGACTACTAATAGCAAGACTTTTCCCATGTCCTCAGGAACAAAAGTAACTACTCACAAAGCATAAACATGTTCATAATAAAAGGGGTATTAATATGCATATAGGATCTGAACATATGATCATCCACCAATTAAACCAACTAGCATCAACTACAAGGAGTAATTAACACTACTAGCAACCTACTAGCACCAATCCCGGACTTGGAGACAAGAATTGGATACAAGAGATGAACTAGGGTTTTGAGATGAGATGGTGCTGATGAAGATGTTGATGGAGATTGCCCTCTCCCGATGAGAGGAGCGTTGGTGATGATGATGGCGATGATTTCCCCTCCGGGAGGGAAGTTTTTTTGGCAGAACAGCTCCGCCAGAGCCCTAGATTGGTTTCGCCAAGGTTCCGCCTCGTGGCGGCAGAGTTTCGTCCGAGAAGATGGCTTATGATTTTTCCCATGGAAAGACTCCATATAGCAGAAGATGGCCATCGGAGGGCCACCAGGGGGCCCACGAGGTAGGGGGCGCGCCCAGGGGGTAGGGCGCGCCCCCACCCTTGTGGGAAGGGTGTGGCCCCCCTGGTGAGGTTCTTGCGCTCAGTATTTTTTATATATTTGGAGAACATCATCCATGAAGTTTCAGGACTTTTGGAGCTGTGCAGAATAGGTCTTTAATATTTGCTCCTTTTCCAGCCCAGAATCCCAGTTGCCGGCATTCTCCCTCTTTATGTAAACCTTGTAAAATAAGAGAGAATAGGCATAAGTATTGTGACATAATGTGTAATAACAGCCCATAATGCAATAAATATTGATATAAAAGCATGATGCAAAATGGACGTATCAACTCCCCCAAGCTTAGACCTCGCTTGTCCTCAAGTGAAAAGCCGAAATCGAAAAATATGTCCACATGTTTAGAGATAGAGCTGTCGTTAAAAATAAAATACGGACATGAGGGCATCATGATAATTCTTAGAACAACAACTTACATAATTCTTTGTCATATAATATCTGATGCTAGAGTAATAATTCAATCACAATATCAAGTAGGAATCGTAAACTTCATTGAAAACTAACAAACTACAATCTCGGTCATTGAAGCAATTGCAATTTATCATAACACAGGAAAGAGTCAATGTATAAGAGCTTTTCAGCAAGTCCACATACTCAACTATCATATAATCTTTCACAATTGCTGACACTCACGCAATACTTATGGGTATGGAGTTTTAATCGGACACAGAGAAAGATAGGGGCTTATAGTTTTGCCTCCCAATGTTTTACCTCAAGGGTAATGCCAACAGTAATAGTTCATGAAAACTCACATCCAATTAGCCATATATACGAGGATCTTTCCAATATATTGTGCTTGCCAAAGGATAAAATGTAAAAAGGAAGGGTGAAGATCACCATGACTCTGATGCAATGTAGGAGATAAAAGTAAAATATAGGCCCTTCGCAGAGGGAAGCAGAGGTTGTCATGCGCTTTTATGGTTGGATGCACAAAATCTTAATGCGAAAGAACGTCACTTTATATTGCCCCTTGTGATATGGACCTTTATTATGCAGTATGTCGCTTTTATTACTTCCATATCACACGATCGTATAAAGCTTATTTCATCCACACCAATCAATCATACATATTTAGAGAGCATTTTTTATTGCTTGCACCGATGACAACTTACTTTATGGATCTTACTCAATCCATAGGTAGGTATGGTGGACTCTTATGGCAAAACTGGTTTAAGGGTATTTGGAAGCACAAGTAGTATCTCTACTTGGTGCAATGAATTTGGCTAGCATGAGAGGGAAAGGCAAGCTCATCATGTTGGAAGATCCAAGACAATATAATTTATCTCAGATGTAAGAAAACATAACCCATTATGTTGTCTTCCTTGTCCAATGTCAACTCTTTAGCATGTCATATTTTAATGAGTGCTCACAATCATAAAAGATGTCCAAGATAGTATATTTATATGTGAAGACCTCTCTTTCTTTATTACTTCCTATTAATTGCAACGATGGCCAAAACTGTGTTTGTCAACCCTCAATGACTTTTATTCATCATACTCTCTCTATGTGAGCTCATTACTCCCCATAAGACTCATATGATCTCTTTGTTTCTTTTTATTTCTTTCTCTTTTCTTTTATTCGTTTAGGATCATGGCAAAATAATCAAGCCCTTGACTCAACACTAATCTTTATTATATAGCTCACGGACTCAATTACATAGAAGGATAATAAAGCAAAACTCACAACTAGATCATACTAAGAACTTTTATTCTACTAGATCAAGATATTACCAAAAGGATCGAACTAAGAAAAACGTTAAAGATAAAGTGATGGTGATACGATACCGGGGCACTCCCCCAAGCTTGGCAGTTGCCAAGTGGAGTGCCCATACCCATGTGATTATGTCTCCTTTGCTGGTGAAGAAGGTGGGGTTGTTGATGATGGATAGTCGCACATCGAGCGTAGGAGGTCATCTAACTTGCGGATAATGCCCTTGAGTGCGATGATATGCTCCTTCAACAAAATATTTTCATGTGTGAGATACTTATTTTGTATACGAGCCAACTCAATCATCTTGAAAGCTTCAATTTCTGTTGGGTAAGAAGATTGTGATCAAGTTGAAGGGTGTCTTCTGTTGCTGGAACTTGGTCCTCCATGGCCTTCTTGATCCCTTCATCCTTGTTGATCTTCATAGGTTCTTCTCTCTTCAGCTCTATCTTCATTAGCCAAGCATCATTGCCCTCATGGTTGGAGGAGGAGGGAGACGACATAGTGCCTGGCCTTGACAACCCTGACAGAAAACAGCTCGAAACAAAGACAGGAGATTTTTGCGTGATACGGGAGTCAAAACACCCGGGAGATTATATAATGAATTTTTACCGACCAAAATACGTGTCGTGTAAGAAAATGGAGTCCGGAGAGCACACGAGGTGCCCACGAGGTAGGGGCGCCCAGTAGGGTAGGGCGTGCCCTCCACCCTCGTGGAGCCCTTGTGTCCTTCCCGGACTGCTGCTTAATTTTCTATTTTTTTAAATATTCCAAACCAGAGAAATATTGCCCTAAAAACTGTTTTGGAGTCGGTTTACTTACCGTACCACATACCTATTCCTTTTCGATGTCTGAAACGTTCCGAAAAGTGTCCTTTATGTATTCCTCCGGGGTTACGGTTTCAATAACATTGGTTTCAACATTTATGGGATTACCTGAGATATAGTGTTTGATTCTTTGACCGTTCACCACCTTCGTATTTGTGCCTTCGAAGTTGTTGATTTTTATGGCACCGGACCTCCTCGATAACGTAAGGACCTTCCCATTTAGAGAGAAGCTTTCCTGCAAAAAATCTTAAACGAGAGTTGTATAACAATACATAATCACCTACATTAAACTCACGCTTTTGTATCCTTTTGTCATGCCATCTTTTAACTTTTTCTTTAAACAACTTGGCATTTTGGTAGGCTTGGGTTCTCCATTCATCGAGTGAGCTAATATCAAATAACCTCTTTTCACTGACAAGTTTAAAATCATAATTAAGTTATTTAATAGCCCAATAAGCCTTGTGTTCTAGTTCGAGAGGTAAGTGACATGCTTTTCCATAGACCATTTTATACGGAGACATACCCATAGGATTTTTATATGCAGTTCTATAGGCCCATAATGCATCATCAAGTTTCTTGGACCAATTCTTTCTAGACCTATTAACAGTCTTTTGCAAAATTAATTTGAGCTCTCTATTACTCAATTCTACTTGACGACTAGACTGAGGGTGATAAGGAGATGCAATTCTATGATTAACACCATATTTAGCAAGCATTTTACGGAAAGCACCATGAATAAAATGTGAACCACCGTCAGTCATTAAATATCTAGGGACTCCAAATCTTGGAAAAATAACTTCTTTAAGCATTTTAATAGAAGTGTTATGATCAGCACTACTAGTTGGAATAGCTTCTACCCACTTAGTAACGTAATCAACAACAACTAAAATATGTGTATATCCATTAGAGGAAGGAAAAGGTCCCATATAGTTAAAGCCCCAAACATGAAATGGTTCAATAACAAGTGAATGATTCATAGGCATTTCTTGACATCTACTAATATTACCAATTCTTTGACATTCATCACAAGATAAGACAAACTTACATGCATCCTTGAAGGGAGTAGGCCGATAAAAACCAGATTGCAGTACCTTATGTGCAGTCCTATCTCTAGCATGGTGTCCTCCATAAGCTTCGGAGTGACACTTGCGTAGGACATGTTCCTGTTCATGCTCAGGTACACAACATCTAATAACACCATCTACTCCTTCTTTATAAAGATGTGGGTCATCCCAAAAGTAATGCCTCAAATCATAGAAGAACTTTTTATTTTGCTGGTATGTGAAACTAGATGGTATAAACCTAGCAACAATGTAATTAGCATAATCAACATACCATGGAGCAGTATGAGAGGCATTTATGACATTGAATTTCTCATCAAGGAAGCTATCATCAATAGGTAGTGGGTCATCAAGCACATTTTCTAACCTAGACAAGTTGTCTGCAACGGGGTTCTCAGCTCCTTTTCTATCAACAATATGCAAATCAAATTCTTGTAGCAAGAGAACCCATCTGATAAGTCTAGGTTTAGCATCTTTCTTTTCCATAAGATATTTAATAGCAGCATGATCAGTGTGAATAGTGACTTTAGAATCAACAATATAAGGTCTAAACTTATCACAAGCAAATACAACTGCTAAGAATCCTTTTTCAGTAGTAGCATAATTTCTTTGAGCATTGTCTAGAGTTTTACTAGCATGTTGAATAACATTTAGTTTCTTATCAACTCTTTGTCCTAGGACAACACCTACAGCATAATCACTAGCATCACACATAATTTCAAAGGGTAAATTCCAATCAGGTGACTGAACAATAGGTGCAGAAATCAATGCTTTCTTAAGTATTTCAAATGCTTCAACACAATCATCATCAAAGACAAATGGTATATCTTTTTGTAATAAATTAGTCAGAGGCCGAGAGATTTTTGAGAAGTCCTTAATGAACCTCCTAAAAACTGGCATGACCAAGGAAACTTCTTATACCTTTGATGTCCTTGGGACATGGCATCTTTTCAATAGCATCAACCTTGGCTTTATCAACTTCAATACCTCTTTCATAAATTTTATGCCCCAAGACAATAACTTCATTAACCATAAAGTGGCACTTTTCCCAATTCAAGACAAGATTAGTTTCTTCACATCTTTGCAAAACTCGATCAAGGTTGCTCAAGCAGTCATCAAAAGAAGATCCATAGACGGAAAAGTCGTCCATGAAAACCTCACAAATCTTTTCACAAAAGTCAGAGAATATAGCCATCATGCATCTTTGAAAGGTAGCAGGTGCATTACATAAACCAAAAGGCATTCGTCTATAAGCAAAAATACCAAAAGGGCATGTAAAAGTAGTCTTTGATTGATCTTTGGCTGACACAGGTATTTGAGAGAAACCAGAATAACCATATAGAAAGCAAAAATGTGTATGTTTAGATAATCTTTCTAGCATTTGATCGATAAAAGGTAAGGGGTAATGATCTTTTTTAGTAGCCTTATTTAATTTGCAGAAATCGATTACCATCTTATAATCTGTAATAATTCTTTGAGGAATCAATTCATCTTTATCATTAGGAACAACAGTAATACCTCCCTTCTTAGGGACACAATGGACAGGGCTTACCCACTGACTATCAGCAACGGGATAAATTATACCTGCCTCAAGGAGCTTTAGTATCTTCTTTCTTACCACTTCTTTCATTTTAGGATTCAGCCGGCGTTGATGATCACAAACTGGTTTGGCATCTTCTTCCAAATTAATTTTATGTTGACATAGAGTGGGACTAATGCCCTTAAGATCATCAAGAGTATACCCAAAAGCAGCACGATGCTTCTTCAGAGTTTTCAATAATCTCTCTTCTTCATGTTCTGAAAGGTTAGCACTAATAATAACATGATATATCTTTTTCTCATCAAGATAAGCATATTTAAGAGTATCAGGTAACCGTTTAAGCTCAAACACTGGATCACCCTTGGGTGGGGGAGGATCCCCTAGGATTTCAACAGGTAAATTGTTTTTCAGCATAGGTTCCTGTTTAAAGAATATTTCATCTAATTCCCTTCTTTCATTCATAAACATATCGTTTTCATGGTCTAGCAAATATTGTTCTAAAGGATCACTAGGAGGTACGGCAATAGAAGCAAGACCAATAATTTCATCCTTACTAGGTAATTCTTCTTCACGGTGTTGTCTACTAAATTTAGAAAAATTAAATTCATGAGTCATATCATCTAAACCGATAGTAACAACATCTCTTTTGCAATCTATGGTAGCATTACCAGTATTTAAGAAGGGTCTACCAAATATAATGGGACAAAAGCTATCTTGTGGGGAACCAAGAACAAGAAAATCAGCAGGATATTTAGTTTTCCCACACAAGACTTCAACATCTCTAACAATTCCCATTGGTGAAATAATATCTCTATTGGCAAGTTTAATTGTGACATCAATATCTTCCATCTCAGCAGGTGCAATATCATGCATAACTTCTTTGTAAGGAATAAGGTATTGCACTAGCACTAGCACCCATATCACATAAGCCATGATAAAAATGATCTCCTATTTTAACAGAAATAACAGGCATGCCTACCACAGGTCTAGGTTTATCTTTATCACGGGGTTTAGCAATTCTAGCAGTTTCATTACAGAAATAAATAACATGCCCATCTATATTATCAGACAAGAGATCTTTAACAATAGCAATATTAGGTTCAACTTTAACTTGCTCAGGAGGTGTATATGTTTTAATATTGCTTTTATGAACCACAGTTGAAGCTTTAGCATGATCCTGTATCCTAACAGGGAAAGGTGGTTTCTCAACATAAGAAGTAGGAACAATAGGATCATTATAAGTAATAGTCTTTTCTTCAACTTTAATAGGTGCAGCTACTTTTACTTCTATGGGAGGATGATATTTAAACCAATTCTCCTTGGGGAGATCAACGTAAGTAGCAAAAGATTCACAGAAAGAAGCTACTATCTCAGAGTCAAGTCCATATTTAGTGCTAAATTTACGGAAAATATCGGTATCCATAAAATATTTAACACAATCAAAACTAGGTGTCATACCTGACTCCTTACCATTGTCGAGGTCTCAATCTTCAGAGTTGTGTTTAATTATTTCCAATAAATCCCATTTGAATTCAATAGTCTTCATCATAAAAGAGCCAGCACAAGAAGTATCAAGCATGGTGTGATTGTTACCAGAAAGCCGAGCATAATTTTTTTGAATAATCATTTCTCTTGAGAGCTCATGATTGGGGCATGAATATAACATTGATTTAAGCCTCCCCCAAGCTTGAGCGATGCTTTCTCCTTCGCGAGGCCAAAAATTATATATATAATTGCGATCACGATGAACAAGATGCATAGGATAAAACTTCTGATGAAATTCCAATTTCAATCTTTTGTAATTCCAAGACCTCATATCATCACATAGCCTATACCATGTCGATGCGTCTCCCCTCAAAGATAAGGAAAATACCTTCTTCTTAACAACATCTCCGGGTACACCTGCAAGCTTAAATAATCCACAAACTTGATCCACATATATCAGATGTTCATCAGGATGTTTTGTTCCATCTCCTAGAAAAGGATTAGCTAGCAGTTTTTCTATCATACCCGAAGGAACTTCAAAGCAGGCATTATCATTTTCATTTTCATTTTTAGTAGGTTGAGGAGAAACTCTTTGCTCTACTGGTTGGGGTGAAGATACCCCGAACAAGCCCCTTAGAGGATTACCTTCCATGGTAACAAATGACAGTAAATTTCAGCACACTATATAAAATTTTCCTTACCAAAATCCACCTACCAAAGGCGCTTCACTCCCCAACAACGGCGCCAAAAAAGAGTCTTGATGACCCATAAGTATAGGGGATCTATCGTAGTCCTTTCAATAAGTAAGAGTGTCGAACCCAACGAGGAGCATAAGGAAATGATAAGCGGTTTCCAGCAAGGTATTCTATGCAAGTACTAAAATAAGTGGTAACAGATAGTTTTGTGATAAGATAATTTGTAACGAGCAACAAGTAACAAAAGTAAATAAGGTGCAGCAAGGTGGCCCAATCCTTTTTGTAGCAAAGGACAAGCCTGGACAAACTCTTATATGATGTAAAGCGCTCCCGAGGACACATGGGAATATCGTCAAGCTAGTTTTCATCACGTTCATATGATTCGCATTCGGTACTTTGATAATTTGGTATGTGGATGGACCGGTGCTTGGGTGCTGCCCTTACTTGGACAAGCATCCCACTTATGATTAACCTCTATTGCAAGCATCCGCAAATACAACAAAAGTATTAAGGTAAACCTAACCATAGCATGAAACATATGGATCCAAATTAGCCCCTTACGAAGCAACACATAAACTAGGGTTTAAGCTTCTGTCACTCTAGCAACCCATCATCTACTTATTACTTCCCAATGCCTTCCTCTAGGCCCAAATAATGGTGAAGTGTCATGTATTCGACGTTCACATAACACCACTAGAGGAGAGACAACATACATCTCATCAAAATATCGAACGAATACCAAATTCACATGACTACTAATAGCAAGACTTCTCCCATGTCCTCAGGAACAAAAGTAACTACTCACAAAGCATAAACATGTTCATAATCAAAGGGGTATTAATATGCATATAGGATCTGAACATATGATCTTCCACCAATTAAACCAACTAGCATCAACTACAAGGAGTAATTAACACTACTAGCAACCTACTAGAACCAATCCCGGACTTGGAGACAAGAATTGGATACAAGAGATGAACTAGGGTTTTGAGATGAGATGGTGCTGATGAAGATGTTGATGGAGATTTCCCTCTCCTGATGAGAGGAGTGTTGGTGATGATGATGGCGATGATTTCCCCCTCCGGAGGGAAGTTTCCCCGGTAGAACAGCTCTGCCAGAGCCCTAGATTGGTTCCGCCAAGGTTCCGCCTCGTGGCGGCGGAGTTTCGTCCAAGAAGATGGCTTATGATTTTTTCCCATCGAAAGACTCCATATAGCAGAAGATGGCCACCGGAGGGCCACCAGGGGGCCCATGAGGTAGGGGGGCGCGCCCGCCCCTGGTGAGGTTCTTGCACTCAGTATTTTTTATATATTTGGAAAACATCATCCGTGAAGTTTCAGGACTTTTGGAGCTGTGCAGAATAGGTCTCTAATATTTGCTCCTTTTCCAGCCCAGAATCCCAGCTGCCGGCATTCTCCCTCTTTATGTAAACCTTGTAAAATAAGAGAGAATAGGCATAAGTATTGTGACATAATGTGTAATAACTGCCCATAATGCAATAAATACTGATATAAAAGCATGTTGCAAAATGGACGTATCAGCTTATCAACAACATCTTTCAGATTATCATCGACTTTAAATGTGACCATGTGCATGCCTAGCAAATGAAGTTGCAACTGCAAGACTAAAGGACTAATTCCAAACATTTTAAAGCGTAAAATCCTATTGATAGCCTCTGGAGGTGATACATATCGTTGGTACGTCTCCAACGTATCTATAATTTTTGTTTGCTCCATGCTATTATATTATCTGTTTTGGATGTTAATGGGCTTTATTTTACACTTTTATATCATTTTTGGGACTAACCTATTAACCGGAGGCCCAGCCAAAATTGCTGTTTTTTTGCCTATTTCAGTGTTTCACAGAAAAGGAATATCAAACGAAGTCCAACCGGAATGAAACCTTCGGGAACGTGATTTTCTCAACCAACGTGATCCAGGAGACTTGGAGTGGGTGACAAGAAACAATCAAGGAGGCCATGAGGCAGGGGGCGCGCCTACCCCCCTGGGCGTGCCCTCCACCCTTGTGGGCCCCTCGTTGCGCCATCGACCTACTTCTTCCTCCTATGTAAGTCCACGTACCCCGCAAACATCCAGGAGCACCACAAAAACCTAATTCCACCGCCGCAACCTTCTGTACCCGAGAGATCCCATCTTGGGGCCTTTTCCGGAGCTCCGCCGGAGGGGGCATTGATCACGGAGGGCCTCTACATCAACTCCATGGCCTCTCCGGTGATGTGTGAGTAGTTTACTTCAGACCTTCGGGTCCATAGCTAGTAGCTAGATGCCTTCTTCTCTCTCTTTGGATCTCAATACAAAGTTCTCCTCGATTCTCTTGGAGATCTATTCGATGTAATCTTCTTTTGCGGTGTGTTTGTCAAGATCCGATGAATTGTGGGTTTATGATCCAGATTATCTATGAACAATATTTGATTCTTATCTAAATTATTTTTTGTATGATTGGTTTATCTTTGCAAGTATCTTCGAATTATCAGTTTGGTTTGGCCTACTAGATTGATCTTTCTTGCAATGGGAGAACTGCTTAGCTTTGGGTTCAATCTTACGGTGCTCGATCCCAGTGATAGTAGGGGAAACAACACGTATTCTATTGTTGCCATCGAGGATAAAAATATGGGGTTTATATCATATTGCATGAGTTTATCCCTCTACATCATGTCATCTTGCTTAAGGCGTTACTCTGTTCTTATGAACTTAATACTCTAGATGCATGCTGAATAGCGGTCGATGTGTGGAGTAATAGTAGTAGATGTGGGCAAGAGTCGGTCTACTTGTCTCAGACGTGATGCCTATATACATGATCATACCTAGATATTCTCATAATTATTCGCTTTTCTATCAATTGCTCGACAGTAATTTGTTTACCCACCGTAATACTCATGCTATCTTGAGAGAAGCCACTAGTGAAACCTATGGCCCCCGGGTCTATTTTCCATCATACAAGTTTCCATTCTATTTTATTTTGCAATCTTTACTTTCAATCTATATCACAAAAATACCAAAAATAGTTATCTTATTATTATTATCTCTATCAGATCTCACTCTTGCAAGTGGCCGTGAAGGGATTGACAACCCCTTTATCGCGTTGGTCGCGAGGTTCTTATTTGTTTTTGTAGGTACGAGGTGACTCGCGCGTGGTCTCCTACTGGATTGATACCTTGGTTCTCAAAAACCGAGGAAAATACTTACGCTGCTTTACTGCATCACCCTTTCCTCTTCAAGGGAAAACCAACGCAGTGCTCAAGAGGTAGCAAGAAGTATTTCTGGCACCGTTGCCGGGGAGATCTACGCCAAGTCAAGACATACCTAGTACCCACTACAACTCTTATCCTTCGCATTATATTATTTTCCATTTGCCTCTCATTTTCCTCTCCCCCACTTCACCCTTGCCATTTTATTTGCCCTCTTTTTCTGTCCGCCTTCTCTTTTTCTATTTGCCTTTTTGCCTATTTCTTGTTTGCTTGTGTGTTGGATTGCTCGCTTGTCACGATGGCTCAAGATCATACTAAATTGTGTGACTTTTCCAATACCAACAATAATGATTTTATTAGCACTCTGATTGCTCCTCTTACCGATGCTGAATCTTGTGAAATTAATACTGCTTTGCTGAATCTTGTCATGAAAGATCCGTTTTCTGGCCTTCCTAGTGAAGATGCCGCTACCCATCTAAACAACTCTATTGATTTGTGTGATATGCAAAAGAAGAAAGGTGTGGATAATGATATTGTTAAACTTAAGTTATTTCCGTTTTCGCTTAGAGATCGTGCTAAAGCTTGATTTTCGTCTTTGCCAAAAAATAGTATTGATTCATGGGATAAGTGCAAAGATGCTTTTATCTATAAGTATTTTCCTCCCGCTAAGATCATCTCTCTTAGAAACGATATTATGAATTTTAAGCAATTTGATCATGAACATGTTGCACAATCTTGGGAGAGGATGAAATTAATGATACGTAATTGCCCTACACATGGTTTGAATTTATGGATGATTATACAGAATTTTTATGCCAGATTGAATTTTGCTTCTAGAAATCTTTTATATTCGGCCGCGGGAGGCACTTTTATGGAAATCACTTTAGGAGAAGCTATCAAACTCCTAGATAATATTATGGTTAATTATTCTCAATGGCACACTGAAAGATCTACTAGTAAAAAAGTGCACGCAATTGAAGAGATTAATGTTTTGAGTGGAAAGATGGGTGAACTTATGAAATTGTTTGCTAATAGGAGTGCTCCTACTGATCCTAATGATATCCCTTTGTCTACTTTGATTGAGAATAATAATGAATCTATGAATGTGAATTTTGTTGGTAGGAACAATTTTGGTAATAATGCGTATAGAGGTAATTTTAATCCTAGGCCGTCTCCTAGTAATTCCTATAATAATTATGGTAATTCCTACAACAATTGTTATGGAAATTATAATAAGACGCCCTCTGATTTTGAATTTAGTATTAAAGAATTTATTACTTTGCAAAAGAGTTTCAATGCTTTGATTGAAGAAAAATTGCTTAAGATTGATGAGTTGGCTAGGAACATGGATAGAATTTCTCTTGATGTTTATTCTTTGAAACTTAGATCTATTCCACCTAAGAATGATATCAATGAGTCTCTCAAAGCCATGAGAATTTCCATTGATGAGTGCAAGGAAAGAACCGCTAGGATGCGTGCTAAGAAAGATTGCTTTGTGAAATCGTGTTCTTCTAGTTTTCATGATAATAAGGATGAAGATCCAAAAGTGATTGATGTTTCCCCTATTAAATCTTTGTTTTGCAATATGAATCTTGATAATGATGGGACTAGAGATGAGTCAACTTTATTTAAAAGGCGTTCCAATGATTCAGAGTTTTTAGATCTTGATGCAAAAAAATTTAAAAGTGGGATTGAAGAGGTTAAAACTTTATATAGCAATGAACCCACTATATTGGATTTCAAGGAATTTAATTATGATAATTGCTCTTTGATAGATTTTATTTCCTTGTTGCAATCCATGCTAAATTCCCCTCATTCTTATAGTCAAAATAAAGCTTTTACTAAACATATCGTCGATGCTTTGATGCAATCTCATGAAGAAAAACTTGAGTTGGAAGTTTCTATACCTAGAAAACTTTATGATGAGTGGGAAACTACAATAAAAATTAAAATTAAAGATCATGAGTGTTATGCTTTGTGTGATTTGGGTGCTAGTGTTTCCACGATTCCAAATACTTTGTGTGATTTGCTAGGTTTAAGTGATTTTGATGATTGTTCTTTAAACTTGCATCTTACGGATTCCACCATTAAGAAACCTATGGGAAGAATTAATGATGTTCTTATTGTTGCAAATAGTAATTATGTGCCCATAGATTTCATTGTTCTTGATATAGATTGCAATCGTTCATGTCCTATTATTCTTGGTAGACCTTTCCTTACAACAATTGGTGCAATTATTGATATGAAGGAAGGGAATATTAAATTCCAATTTCCATTAAGGAAAGGAATGGAGAACTTCCCTAGAAAGAAAGTTAAATTACCATATGAATCTATTATGAGATCCACTTATGGATTGCCTACCAAAGATGGCAATACCTAGATCTATCTTCGCTTTTATTCCTAGCTAGGGGCGTTAAACGATAGCGCTTGTTGGGAGGCAATCCAATTTTATTTTCATTGCTTGATTTTTTCTACTGTTTAGTAATAAATAATTTATCTATCCTATGTTTTGGTTGTGTTTTTTGTGTTTAATTAGTGTTTGTGCCAAGTAGAACCGTTGGAAAGACTTGGGGAAAGTCTTTTTGATCTTGCTGTAAAAAACAGAAACTTTAGCTCTCACGAGAATTGCTGCCATTTTTATTTGGAAAGTGATATTTAGTTAATTCTTTTTGAAGATGATTAATAGATAAATTCCTAACGTCCAGAAATTTAGTTTAGAATTTTTGGGGTTCCAGAAGTTCGCGTTAGCTACAGATTACTACAGACTGTTCTGTTTTTGACAGATTCTGTTTTTCGTGTGTTGTTTGCTTATTTTGATGAATCTATGGCTAGTAAAAGAGATTATAAACCATAGATAAGTTGGAATACAGTAGGTTTAACACCAATATAAATCAATAATGAGTTCATTACATTACCTTGAAGTGGTATTTTTTTTCTTTCGCTAACGGAGCTCACGAGATTTTCTATTTTGAGTTTTTTGTGTTGTGAAGTTTTCAAGTTTTGGGTAAAGATTTGATGGATTATGGAACAAGGAGTGGCAAGAGCCTAAGATTGGGGATGCCAATGGCACCCCAAGGTAAAATTCAAGGACACCAAAAAGCCTAAGCTTGGGGATGCCCCGGAAGGCATCCCCTCTTTCGTCTTCGTCTATCGGTAACTTTACTTGGAGCTATATTTTTATTCACCACATGATATGTGTTTTGCTTGGAGCGTATTGTATGATTTGAATCTTGGCTTTCTAGTTTACCACAATAATCCTTGCTGCACACACCTTTTGAGAGAGACTCGCATGATTTGAAATTTATTAGAATACTCTATGTGGTTCACTTATATCTTTTGAGCCATATAGTTTTTGCTCTAGTGCATCACTTATATCTTTTAGAGCATGGCGGTGGTTTTATTTTATAGAAATAATTGATCTCTCATGCTTCACTTATATTATTTTGATAATCCTTTAGAACAACATGGAAATTTGCTTTTAGGAATAATATAAAAACTTTCATATAAGTGCATTGAATACTATGAGAAGTTTGATACTTGATAATTGTTTTGAAATATGGAGATGGTGATATTAGAGTCATGCTAGTTGAGTAGTTGTGAATTTGAGAAATACTTGTGTTGAAGTTTGTGATTACCGTAGCATGCACGTATGGTGAACCGTTATGTGATGAAGTCGGAGCATGATTTATTTATTGATTGTCTTCCTTATGAGTGGCGGTCGGGGACGAGCGATGGTCTTTTCCTACCAATCTATCCCCCTAGGAGCATGCGCGTAATAATTTGTTTCGATAACTAATAGATTTTTGCAATAAGTATGTGAGTTCTTTATGACTAATGTTGAGTCCATGGATTATACGCACTCTCACCCTTCCACCATTGCTAGCCTCTCTAGTATCGCGCAACTTTCGCCGGTACCATAGACCCACCATATACCTTCCTCAAAACAACCACTATACCTACCTATTATGGCATTTCCATAGCCATTCCGAGATATATTGCCATGTAACTTTCCACCGTTCCGTTATTATGACACGCTTCATCATGGTCATAATGCTTGCATGATCATGTAGTTGACATCGTATTTGTGGCAAAGCCACCGTTCATAATTCTTCATACATGACACTCATGCATCATTCCCGGTACACCGCTAGAGGCATTCACATAGAGTCATATTTTGTTCTAAGTATTGAGTTGTAATTCTTTAGTTGTAAGTAAATTAAAGTGTGATGATCATCATTATAAGAGCATTGTCCCAGTGAGGAAAGGATGATGGAGACTATGATTCCCCCACAAGTCAGGATGAGACTCCGGACGAAAAATAAAAAAAGAAAAAAGAAAAGAGGCAAAAAAGAAAGAAGGCCCAAATAAAAAATGAGAGAAAAAGAGAGAAGGGACAATGTTACTATCCTTTTTCCACACTTGTGCTTCAAAGTAGCACCATGATCTTCATGATAGAGAGTCTCCTATGTTATCACTTTTATATACTAGTGGGAATTTTACATTATAGAACTTGGCTTGTATATTCCAATGATGGGCTTCCTCAAAATTGCCCTAGGTCTTCATGAGCAAGCAAGTTGGATGCACACCCACTTAGTTCTTTTGTTGAGCTTTCATACACTTATAGCTCTAGTGCATCCGTTGCATGGCAATCCCTACTCACTCACATTGATATCTATTGATGGGCATCTCCATAGCCCGTTGATACGCATAGTTGATGTGAGACTATCTTATCCTTTTTGTCTTCTCCACAACCACAATCCTATTCCACATATAGTGCTATATCCATGGCTCACACTCATATATTGCGTGGAGATTGAAAAAGTTTGAGAACATCAAAAGTATGAAACAATTGCTTGGCTTGTCATCGGGGTTGTGCATGATTTAAATATTTTGTGTGGTGAAGATAGAGCATAGCCAGACTATATGATTTTGTAGGGATAACTTTCTTTGGCCATGTTATTTTGAGAAGACATGATTGCTTAGTTAGTATACTTGAAGTATTATTATTTTTATGTCAATATTAAACTTTTATCTTGAATATTTTGGACATGAACATTCGTGTCACAATAAAGAAAAAATTACATTGAGAAATAAGTTATAAAGCATTCCACATCAAAAATTCTTATTTTTCATTTACCTACTCGAGGACGAGCAGGAATTAAGCTTGGGGATGCTTGATACGTCTCCAACGTATATATAATTTTTGATTGGTCCATGCTATTATATTATCTGTTTTGGATGTTAATGGGCTTTATTTTACACTTTATATCATTTTTGGGACTAACCTATTAACCGGAGGCCCAGCCCAAATTGCTGTTTTTTGCCTATTTCAGTGTTTTGCAGAAAAGGAATATCAAATGAAGTCCAAACGGAATGAAACCTTCGGGAACGTGATTTTCTCAACAAACGTGATCCAGGAGACTTGGAGTGGGCGACAAGAAACAATCGAGGAGGCCACGAGGCAGGGGGCGCACCTACCCCCCTGGGCGCGCCCTCCACCCTTGTGGGCCCCTCGTTGCGCCACCGTCCTACTTCTTCCTCCTATGTAAGTCCACGTACCCCGCAAACATCCAGGAGCACCAAGAAAACCTAATTCCACCACTGCAACCTTCTGTACCCGAGAGATCCCATCTTGGGGCCTTTTTCGGAGCTCCTCCGGAGGGGGCATTGATCACGGAGGGCCTCTACATCAACTCCATGGCCTCTCCGGTGATGTGTGAGTAGTTTACTTCAGACCTTCGGGTCCATAGCTAGTAGCTAGATGCCTTCTTCTCTCTCTTTGGATCTCAATACAATGTTCTCCTCGATTCTCTTGGAGATCTATTCGATGTAATCTTCTTTTGCGGTGTGTTTGTCGAGATCCGATGAATTGTGGGTTTATGATCCAGATTATCTATGAACAATATTTGATTCTTATCTGAATTATTTTATGTATGATTGGTTTAGCTTTGCAAGTATCTTCGAATTATCAGTTTGGTTTGGCTACTAGATTGATCTTTCTTGCAATGGGAGAAGTGCCTAGCTTTGGGTTCAATCTTACGGTGCTCGATCCCAGTGACAGTAGGGGGAATGACACGTATTGTACTGTTGCCATCGAGGATAAAAAGATGGGGTTTATATCATATTGCATGAGTTTATCCCTCTACATCATGTCATCTTGCTTAAGGCGTTACTCTGTTCTTATGAACTTAATACTCTAGATGCATGCTGGATAGCGGTCGATGTGTGGAGTAATAGTAGTAGATGCAGGCAGGAGTCGGTCTACTTGTATCAGACGTGATGCCTATATACATGATCATGCATAGATATTCTCATAATTATTCGCTTTTCTATCAATTGCTCGACAGTAATTTGTTTACCCACCGTAATATTTATGCTATCTTGAGAGAAGCCACTAGTGAAACCTATGGCCCCCGGGTCTATTTTCCATCATACAAGTTTTGAATCTATTTTATTTTGCAATCTTTACTTTCAACCTATAATATAAAAATACCAAAAATATTTATCTTATTTATTATCTCTATCAGATCTCACTCTTGCAAGTGGCCGTGAAGGGATTGACAACCCCTTTATCGCGTTGGTTGCGAGGTTCTTATTTGTTTGTGTAGGTACGAGGTGACTCGTGCATGGTCTCCTACTGGATTGATACATTGGTTCTCAAAAACCGAGGGAAATACTTACGCTACTTTACTGCATCACCCTTTCCTCTTCAAGGGAAAACCAACGCAGTGCTCAAGAGGTAGCAATCGTGCATCTCGGTATTGTCGGATCTCATTAATGACCCCCCATTGTTGATGACATCCTGCTCGAATGAAAATGATGTTCGGTCATGTCCCTTGTAAATGTACTTGAACAAATACTTCACTGCCTTGATGCTGGAGCAAGCTTCTACATTGATGTGGCAGTTGTACTTCATGAGAAGAAAGGGGTTGTAAGGAACCACCCTCCTATTGTCCTGCTCCTCTCACTTTTACTCGACGTCCATCATCCCTCCTCCTATATATGGGATATGAGTCCTTTCCCTGTTGTGTAGCGGGGCAAAACTCCCGAGTATAGTGAAAACAACACTGCTCCTCAATCATGCAAGCACATTTTTATTGAGGACACCACATGGCCCGTGCAACATGTGTTTTATGACTAGAGCATGCAGGACAGGGTATTTATCTTTATCAGGTATTTCTGCTGATATGACTCTGTCATAGTCATCTGGAGTCTTTAACTTGCTACCTGCCTTCATGATTAGAAGGATATGTTCATGTGGGAGCCCTCTTTTCTGAAACTCGGTCACATGAACATAGGCCGCAACCTCGCCAATATGCTTTTTCTTGATGAGTAAGTCCATCAAATCTCGCTGCTTTGCTTTGTACACTCTTGCAACCAGGTCTGGTCGATCCTGTGGTAGCTGTCCGGGCATCAACTCTGTTGTTATCTCCTCCCAGTATGGGTTGCATGTCATTGTGATGAAGTAATCTGGTTTACCCCATCGCTGCACTATGGCAATTGCATCTAGGAACCTTCTCTTCATATCTCTATCACCACCAGGAAATGTCCTTGGGAGCACAATCCTTTTACCAATCCGATCACCACATGACTCACCAGCAGCGATCGTGTCTACAAGACCCTACGTAGAAGATACATAATGCATGCACTAAGAATGCCAAACTATATATTAAAAGTGAGTTCGCTAATGTCATATAACAACAACCCCAAGAATGGTACCTGGTAGAGGTCCGCGCATATAATCTTCTGATTTTCTGGCTTGGAGTACCAATCCAACCTCATTGTCTTGATCTTAATGTACATATCAACGGCCCATTGTTGGAAAAGGCGCCCCCTGAATAGGACGATGTTAAAAAGCTTCTTCCTGATCATCATCTTGAAGTAGTAATACTCCCTTGCAAATACATATTTTCTTGATTGAACAGGTTCGTCCTCCTCGTCCTAGTTGTCCTTGTTATCGTCTGAATGAAGATTCATAACATTAAAAAAATGGGAGACCCTTAAAATAGACGTGTCTAAGTGATGAAACTTACCTGGGGGCAAATCAGCCACGTGGTCATCAAATTGTTCAGAATTATCAAATGTAGTCGGCATTGTGTCATCATCTATTTCCATTAAATTAACACTTGTAGGCAAGTCAGTAGACCGGTCTTGACCTTGTTTTGAACTACCAGCTGGATAGTTTAAACACAAGAAGTTCAGAATATTAGTTTTTGTTGTTGTTTTAATTGACCATGTTACAAATCTAAAACTATAAAATCATACCCGTGTTAGACTCATGTCCTTCATCTTCTTGTGTAGGAACATATGGCAACCATCGATTCCAACCAGTCTCCCCACCAGGAAAGAATAGTGGATACGCCAAAGGGTCATAACAACCATAGTATGCTCTAATATACAAGGGATGCTCTCCTGATCCATGCACGAAAACATGTCGATCAAAGAAGTTCTGTGTGTTACCCCCTTCAACCCATATCGCAGCAACCTGGGAAGTTGTCGGGGCATTGTACCATCACTGATCCAGGGTTATATCTGTGTTTATTTCAATTCTATATCCATCAAGGCTTGCTGAAGAACCAACATTCTAAAAAGTGCTTGTGTCGTGGTATACTTAGAATTTTGCGAAAGAGATCAATATTAAGATCCGGTGACCTATGGACCCGGTGCGCCAAGCTGTCATCCGTATCATAAATATATAGTTGCAAACTGTAAGTGCATCTAGTGCCACCCCTAGTTGGTTTTGGAGTATTGACGACAAACCTAGTTGAGGGACTAATGTGTTTGTGAGAATTGCAGGATAACACAGGTAGAAGTCCCTCATTGATTTGGTTTTACTACCAGAGATGACCCCTAAAAATGTATGAAGACATTGAAGTCAAAGGTGGTATATGAAGATATTCACATTGAAGACTATGACAAGAGAAGACACTATATGAAGCCTATGGAGCTCGAAGACTTAGATCTTTCGTAGTTCTTTTTCTTTTGTGTTGAGTCATAGGAACCACCGTACTATTAAGTGGGGTCCAAGAGAACCAGTCAGAATGACTGAAGTGATGCCTAAACCAAAAACCTATGTCTTCGAGTGAAGACTATGAGAGCGAATCTTGTCCAGAGTCGGACAAGTCAGCTTTGCTTGTAGCCCAAGTAAAGTTGCCGTGCGAGTTTGAAATCTGACTGTTGGAACACGTGTTAGTTCCTTAGTGACCCAGGGTCATTTCGGACAAATCAGGTCGGGTTGCCAAGTGGCTATAAATAGCCCACCCCCTACAACCATAAATGGTTGGCTGCTCAGATTGAAAGTACGGCTTTTGTCGTTTGAGAGCAAACCACCTCGAAGCCTTTGAGAGAGAATTCCTTGCGAGGATAAAGCCCTAACCACCAGAGCCAGAGAGAATTGGGCATCACTTAAGCCTTCTTGTCTGTGTGATCTGAAGACTTATTACACTTGAGGACTGTGCATCCTCCAGCCGGTTAGGCGTCGCGTTCTGAGCATCCAAGAGACATCGTGGATTGCCGATGAACGAAGTCTGTGAAGGTTTGGGAGTCTACCTTGAAGACTTACCAGAGTGGTTGGGCGAGGTCTATGTGACCTTAGCTCAAGGAGAATACGGTGAGGACTGGGTGTCCTGAGCTGCGTGTTCAGGACTGGGTGTTCGGGACTGTGTGTCCTAAGGTTTAAATACCTAGCCGCTCCAACCAGACATATAGTTGTCACAACAACTGGAACTGGTCCAACAAATCATTGTCTTCAACGAGTCACTGGTTTCATCTTCACTTCCCTTTACTTACTGTTACTCCTTGTGAAGTCATTGTATGTTTGTTCTATCATTTGTCTCTTCTGAGAATGCATATGACCTCTTCCCCTTCCCTCGCACCTTAATGCTGTCACAGGTACATGTCCGTGGGAGAATCCTTTGGTTCTCATAGTCTGCATTCATTTGCAGAATTCTTACAGCATCACATAAATTCTCCCGAAGGCAGTTCCTGTTGGTCCAGCAAACGAAAACCTTTGAAGCCTTTGAACGTCTTGAAGCCTTTCAGGTTAAAGTTTATGGCTTCAGAGAAAGCAGCAAGGAAGGGTGGCAGAAAGCGTCGTGGTGAGACCTCCAGAGATCTGCCAGATGAACTCTCAGAAATGTACAAGACAGATCCTGTAGAGGATTACAGTCAGCGCAAGACCCGAATCCAATGGATTCGAAGATATTGGGCAGAAAAATGGTTCAAATACAGATTTGCGACCCAGGAGTATGCTGAGAAAAACGCCATCAAGAGACCATGGGGAGACATCCTATTCAAGAATCTTCTACCCAGGTCCAGAGATGAAGCCATTGCTCAAGGCTTCTATCCATGCATGGTCCATGGACCACAGCCTGCTGATGCACACTCGTCGTCACTGCTATGGTGTCGTGACGACAATCTGTTCAAGTGCAACTTCTAGTTTGCTCAGAACTCAGCGAAGCAGAATAAGAAGACTTTTGGGTTAGACTTCAACCCTGGTCCCTCATCTCCAAGGGCAGATGGCACATGACATGCAGAACCCAATGTTATCGGTCCTTTCGCCAACCTTGAAGGCCTCATCACCTACATCTTGGTTCAAGGGACTGCAGTGAATGAGCCTGCAGCTGACACTGAGTCTGATGACGCGCCTGCAGTGCCGAAGCCAAAGCAGTTGAAGAAGCCAAAAGCTTCAAAGCCGGCCCCTTCACCAAAAATCTCAAGGGCAAAGCCATTGGCAACTGCACCTCCTGAAGACAGTGTGTAGTCTGAAGACTTATCACGCGTCTCCAAGCCCTAGAAGGCCAAGATGCCTCTGTCTCACACTGGCCAAGAGCTAACAGCTACTGCCATTCTGCGCAATGACGACATTGATCTGTCAAGTGATGAAGATCTTGCAGATGACGCTCTTGAGCAACTCATCAAGAGCAAAGAAGAAGCAGAAATCTTCAATGATCTGCCTCTCTTTGATGTCACCATCATCCACAACTTCATTGACGAGTGGTTTGACACGCCAAACATCAGCTTTGAAGATCTGCAGCTACCCATTGGCCTCAGTGTCGCCTTCCAAGGCGCCATTGCTTCAGAACTTGCTATTGCCCAGCGCATTGTTGAACTGAAGCAGAAGATTGACTATGAAAAGGCTCAGTTCAAGAAGCATATGGCCAAGCTCAGCGTGCAAGAAGTGAAGAACTTCAAGACAATGATGCACGAGCTCAAGGAAGCCTTTGTGAAGCAGCATGCAGAAGCTCAGGGTTCGCATGAGCGCATGAAGACTCTGGCTGACAGATGTGTGCAAGCCTATAATGAGGCTGAGAAGCGCAAGGCACTCGGGCGTCCTGGCATCGACCCCAGGATGGCCGCAAAGAAGAAGAAGAAGCCTGCTATGGCTGAACCTGATGCACCAAGGCAAGGAGCAGTTCCGATTGTCTTCCCAACTAGACTGACTGGCTCGAAGCCAAAAAGTCGGTCAATAGCTTCAAAGCTCAAGAAGACAAGGACTGCTGAGGCTGAAGCCAGGAAGAGGAAACACTCTGAAGCCTCTCCTACTGCCCCCTCCAAGAAGAAGAGGAAGACCAAGAAAGCTTGGGCTGCTTCCACAGAGCCCTTGATAGTTGAACCCATTTCTATGGTCTATCCTGAAGCTGAACGACAACTGACAATTCATGAGCCTGCTTCCACAGAGGCTCATGAAGCTGAAGACATTCCAGCAGCTGATCCCATCGCTGCTGAAGACATTGGTCATCATGACAATGTAGTAGATGGTGCAGTCCATCCTCAGTTTGAAAACAGCAAACTCATCAGCATTGGTCGTCCACTGACGCCAATTGAACAGGATGCTTCATGGGCAGATCGCCCACAAGAGGAAGAAGACTATGAGGCCCAGCCCACTCCAACTCCACAGGTGTCGTCTGTGTTCCGCAGGCTTCGCAAAGGTCCAAGGCCTCAAGTCTCTGCTGAAGACATTCCGGCTACATCAGCCGCAGAAGAAGGAGTCCCACAAGATCCCACTCCCCTATCCCACCAAGAAGCAGTTCTCCAGGAGAATGTGCTTGTGACCGACCCTCCAGCTAGTCAAGTGGAGGATGAAAATCGTGAGGCGGCCACAATCACCAATGAAGCTAATGTGGAGCCCTCCCCAACAAAGGCATCAGAAGACAGCGAAGCCACTGATCCCGCCACTTCTGTTCCTGAGTCTGCTGCCGGTCCTCAATTCGACTATCATGTTGAGCACAGGCCTCAGGTCCAGAAGCCAACCCCAAGACTGCCAAGGTTTCCAGGTCCTGCATCAGCACCTAGCTCCTTCAACATCAATGGCTTCAGGCCAGACAACACGTTCTTCAATAGCTCTAGGAACCCCTACTCAAGGGAAAGGATATCATCTGATCGGTTCTGGAGCTATCCTCAGCGAAGCTATTACTCTTGCATTCTTTACAACCAAGGTCGCATCTTCCCACACAAGCGCCTTGAGCTTGAAGCTATAGCTGGTCTGCCCTGTCTGGAAGAAGCTTTAGATTGCTTCAAGGAAGTTGGACTGCTGCCGTTCATTACTGACGAAGAGCGTTGGAATGAAGAGCTGCTGCTTCAATTCTATGCCACACTTCACATTAGAGGGTACAACAGAGATCCGAAGACTTGGGTCCTGGAGTGGATAACTGGCAACGTTCATCATGAAGCCAATGCATTTGACATCATTGAGCTCACTGGCTTGCCCACTCCTGGCGATCTCTTCGAGCAAGGCTGTCAACTGCATACTGAAGCTATTGAGAGCATCTTTCAGCGGCCAGAACCTGATATGAGTCAGATGCTCAGCATGATGAAGCCATTGCCCCAAGATGCTGCTTATCCCACAGAGTTCTTCGTTGAAGACCTTGAGTATCTGCCAAGAACCATCTATCACATCATCAGGCGAACTCTCTGGCCTATCAAAGGGCACTCTCCAAATGCCAAGCTTCAGGGTGCAATGAAGACTTTGGTCTTCTATATACTTCATGAAAAATGCTTCAATGCACAGGACTTCTTCATATGCCAACTTGCTGCATCAGGCATTGATCTTTTTGGTTTGAAGTTCTACGCCCCTTGGGTCATGCGGCTGATCAAGCTACACTCCGCCATCTCGTATCAGCCCTCAACCCGCAACCATCAGATCTTCTTGCCTGACGTGGACATGTCTACTGAAGCCATATATTCTGAGCCTTCCAAGCAACCTCTAAGTCTTCAGAATGCAGAACATCAGAGTTTTACTCAGAACATTGAAGGCGTTGAAGCAATTTCTCGGGTGTATCCTTTGGCTGGCACTACACGTGCACCACACCCTGCTTCCACTGAAGCCACTGACAGTGCCACTGCTCCAAGAACCAAGAAGCACACTCGTGTTCTCAACGACCGAGAGCTTCTTGTGGCTCTACATCAGAAACAAGATAGGCATCATGACTGGCTGAAGCGTCAGATGAAAAGCCTCTTGGTGGATGTTAATCGCACTCGAAATCTTGCCACCAAGAATGCTTTCGTTGCCCATGAAACCTGTCGCCGCACATGGAAAGGGCTCACGATGATGTGTTCTGAAGCTGATCTTCAAGAGGATGGCTTCACTGAGAGATTCAAGTTTGACTCCACACCTCCTCGTAGGGCTGTGCTGCTAGGAACTCCATCCCTTGAAGACTCTGAGTTCTTTTCCTCTGTTGCCACAGTGACTGCTAGAATTATTGAGGAAGAAGACGATGCTACTTCACCGCCACCTCCTTCAGCACCTCCAAGCTCTTCTGCACCGCCAAACAACACCAACAACCCTGCTACTTCACCTACTCCTCATGGGAACGAGTAGAGGCTCTATGTCTTCAAACCTTTTTGGTCATTACTGACAAAAGGGGGAGAAGCATATGAGATTGATAGTCTTCAAGCGGGTCCATATGGGCGGGTGCTTTATATTTTGCTGCGTGCTTACAACTCTCGTTTTTGCTACATTTGGTTCTTATGAGTTGTAACACTTAAACTAGATGGTCGTCTGCTACTTATTTGCCACCTTGTTTTGCGAAGATAAATTCCGCATGTGCGATGATAAATTTCCGCACTTAGCTCATTCTGCAGACGTCCATTTTCCATTATGCATGTCATTATTTTCATATACTTTCACATGCATAGTGGATTGTCATCATGAGTAGAAGTGGATCTCCACAAGTACAACCTGCCATGTGCATTTGCATTCCAAAAGAAAATTAACTTATATGCACATCTTCAGGGGGAGCCCTTGCAACTTATGAAGACAATTCCTTATCCTTTACAATTTCACAGATTATATTCCCCGTTGAAAACTTCAACTAGTTTGTCATCAATCACCAAAAATGGGGAGACTGTAAGTGCATCTAGTGCCACCCCTAGTTGGTTTTGGAGTATTGACGACAAACCTAGTTGAGGGACTAATGTGTTTGTGAGAATTGCAGGATAACACAGGTAGAAGTCCCTCATTGATTCGGTTTTACTACCAGAGATGACCCCTAAAAATGTATGAAGACATTGAAGTCAAAGGTGGTATATGAAGATATTCACATTGAAGACTATGACAAGAGAAGACACTATATGAAGCCTATGGAGCTCGAAGACATAGATCTTTCGTAGTTCTTTTTCTTTTGTGTTGAGTCATAGGAACCACCGTACTTTTAAGTGGGGTCCAAGAGAACCAGTCAGAATGACTGAAGTGATGCCTAAACCAAAAACCTATGTCTTCGAGTGAAGACTATGAGAGCGAATCTTGTCTAGAGTCGGACAAGTCAGCTTTGCTTGTAGCCCAAGTAAAGTTGTCGTGTGAGTTTGAAATCTGACCGTTGGAACATGTGTCAGTTCCTTAGTGACCCAGGGTCATTTCGGACAAATCAGGTCGGGTTGCCAAGTGGCTATAAATAGCCCACCCCCTACAACCATAAATGGTTAGCTGCTCAGATTGAAAGTACGACTTTTGTCGTTTGAGAGCAACCCACCTCGAAGCCTTTGAGAGAGAATTCCTTGCGAGGATAAAGCCCTAACCACCAGAGCTAGAGAGAATTGTGCATCACTTAAGTCTTCTTGTCTGTGTGATCTGAAGACTTATTACACTTGAGGACTGTGCATCCTCCAGCCGGTTAGGCGTCGCGTTCTGAGCATCCAAGAGACATTGTGGATTGCCGGTGAATGAAGTCTATGAAGGTTTGGGAGTCTACCTTGAAGACTTACCAGAGTGGTTGGGCGAGGTCTATGTGACCTTAGCTCAAGGAGAATATGGTGAGGACTGGGTGTCCTGAGCTGCGTGTTCAGGACTGGGTGTCCGGGACTGTATGTCCTAAGGTTTAAATACCTAGCCGCTCCAACCAGACGTACAGTTGTCACAGCAACTGGAACTGGTCCAACAAATCATTGTCTTCAACGAGTCACTGGTTTCATCTTCACTTCCCTTTACTTACTGTTACTCCTTGTGAAGTCATTGTATGTTTGTTCTATCATTTGTCTTCACTGAGTGACTGCATGTTCTGTTTGGCTTCACAATATCTTCCTACCTGATCCTTACTACCTAGTTGCTATTAGTCTTTGTGCTTTCACTTCATTGAATACTTGACTATGGTTTGCTAGTGTAGTCTACCTTCCGCTGCATGGTAATAGGTTTAATTTTATTGTTTGTCTTCAAAACTTCTATGTTCTGAAGACTTTCATAAAAATCGCCTATTCACCCGCCTCTAGTCAATATAACGCACTTTCACAAACGTCGCGTACCATGTTCACCATGAACCAAATGATCCAAATGGTGGTACAATTGTCCATGTGCACGGAATGTATATATCTCAGTGCCTGCTGCAGTGTTGACTCGCTGGTCGAGTGTCACTCCAAGACTCGTGAATGAGAAGTGTGAGTTGAAATACCTGATAACCCACAAGTATAGGGGATCAATTGTAGCCTATTTCGACAAGTAATAGTGTCGAACCCAACGGGGAGCTAAAGGTAGAACAAATATTCCCTCAAGTTCTATCGACCACCGATACAACTCTACGCACGCTTAACGTTCGCTTTACCTAGAACAAGTATGAAACTAGAAGTACTTTGTAGGTGTTTTTGGATAGATTTGCAAGATAATAAAGAGCGCGTAAATAAAAAGTAGGGGCCGTTTTAGGTAAAGAAGCAATAAAGTTAGTATAGAGAGTGTGGAAAAGTGGTGGTAGGAGTTGCGAAATTGTCCCTAAGCAATTGACTACTTTACTAGACCGATAGCAAGTTTTATGTGGGAGAGGCCACTGCTAGCATGTCATCCCTGACTTGGAATTCTATGCACTTATGATTGGAACTATTAGCAAGCATCCACAACTACTAACGTTCATTAAGGTAAAACCCAACCATAGCATTAAGATGTATTGGTCCCCCTTCAATCCCGTATGCATCAATTTCTATGCAAGGTTGAAGCTTCTGTCACTCTTGCCCTCCAATACATAGTCCTATCAACATACAACTAACCCTATGGTGTGATCCACGCGTGCAATCATATGATGGGAACCAAAGGACAGCAACATAACCACAAGCAAATTAAATCAATCATAGCAATTCATCAACCACCGATAGGACAACGAAAATCTACTCAAACATAATAGGATGGCAACACATCATTGGATAATAATATGAAGCATAAAGCACCATGTTCAAGTAGAGGGTACAGCGGGTTGCGGGAGAGTGGACCGATTTAGATAGATGGGGGAAGGTGATGGAGATGTTGGTGAAGATGGCGGAGGTGTTGGTGAAGATCACGGTGATGATGATGGCCCCCGGCGGTGTTCCGGCGCCACCGGAAGCGAGGGGGAGAGAGCCCCCTCCTTCTTCTTCTTCCTTGACCTTCTCCCTAGATGGGAGAAGGGTTTACCCTATGGTAGATGGCCTCCATGGCATGGGAGGGGCGAGAGCCCCTCCGAGATTGGATCTGTCTCTCTGTCTCTCTCTGTTTCTTCGTTCTCAGATTTTGCCCTTTCACCGTTTCTTATATTCCGGGAGATCTATAACTCCGATTGGGCTAAAATTTTAACACGATCTCTATCCGGATATTGGCTTTCTTGCGGCAAAAGAAGGATACCAACCGCCTTACGGGGTGGCCACGAGGGCCCAGGGTGCACCTGACGCCCTAGGGCGCGCCCCTGCCTCGTGGACCCCTCGGGCATCGTCTCGCGTTGATTCTTCTTCCCAAAAATCACATATATTCCAAAAAAATCTCCGTCAGTTTTTATCCCGTTTGGACTCTGTTTGATATGGATTTTCTGCGAAACAAAAAACATGCAACAAACAGGAACTGACACTGGGCACTGGATCAATATGTTAGTCCCAAAAATAGTATAAAGTTGCCAAAAGTATATGAAAGTTGTAGAATATTGGCATGGAACAATCAAAAATTATAGATACGACGGAGACGTATCAGCATCCCCAAGCTTAATTCCTGCTCGTCCTCGAGTAGGTAAATGATAAAAAAGACAATTTTTGATGTGGAATGCTACCTAGCATAATCTTGATCATGTAATCTAATCATGGCATGAATATTAAGACACGAGTGATTCAAAGAAATAGTCTATCATTTGACATTAAGATAATACTTCAAGCATACTAATAAAGCAATCATGTATTTTCAAAATAACATGGCCAAAGAAAGTTATCCCTACAAAATCATATAGTCTGGCTATGCTCCATCTTCACCACACAAAATATTCGAATCATGCACAACCCCGATGACAAGCCAAGCAATTGTTTCATACTTTTGATGTTCTCAAACCTTTTCAACTTTCACGCAATACATGAGCGTGAGCCATGGATATAGCACTATAGGTGGAATAGAATATGATGGTGGAGGTTGTGTGAAGAAGACAAAAAGGGAGAAAGTCTCACATCGACGCGGCTAATCAACGGGCTATGGAGATGCCCATCAATTGATGTCAATGTGAGGAGTAGGGATTGCCATGCAACGGATGTACTAAGAGCTATAAGTGTATGAAAGCTCAAACTGGAAACTAAGTGGGTGTGCATCCAACTTGCTTGCTCATGAAGACCTCGGGCATTTGACGAAGACCATCATCGGAATATACAAGCCAAGTTCTATAATGAAAATTCCCACTAGTATATGAAAGTGATAACTCAAGAGACTCTCTATATGAAGAACATGGTGCTATTCTGAAGCACAAGTGTGGTAAAAGGATAGTAACATTGTCCCTTCTCTCTTTTCTCTCATTTTTTTATTTTTTTCTCTTTTTTGGTGGGCTTCTTTGGCCTCTTTTATTTTTTTGTAAAGTCCGGAGACTCAACTTGTGAGGGAATCATAGCTTCCATCATCCTTTCCTCACGTGGGACAATGCTCTAATAATGATGATCATCACACTTTTATTTACTTACAACTCAATATTACAACTCGATACTAGAACAAAATATGACTCTATATGAATGCCTCCGGCGGTGCACCGGGATGTGCAATGATCTAGCGTAGCAATGACATCAAAAAACGGACAAGCCATGAAAACATCATGCTAGCTATCTTACGATCATGCAAAGCAATATGACAATGAATGCTCAAGTCATGTATATGATGATGATGGAAGTTGCATGGCAATATATCTCGGAATGGCTATGGAAATGCCATGATAGGTTGGTATGGTGGCTGTTTTGAGGAAGATATAAGGAGGCTTATGTGTGATAGAGCATATCGTATCACGAGGTTTGGATGCACCGGCGAAGTTTGCACCAACTCTCAAGGTGAGAAAGGGCAATGCACGGTACCGAAGAGGCTAGCAATGATGGAAGGGTGAGAGTGCGTATAATCCATGGACTCAACATTAGTCATAAAGAACTCACATACTTATTGCAAAAATCTATTAGTCATCGAAACAAAGTGCTACGCGCATGCTCCTAGGGGGATAGATTGGTAGGAAAAGACCATCGCTCGTCCCCGACAGCCACTCATAAGGAAGACAATCAATAAGTACCTCATGCTCCGACTTCATCACATAACGGTTCACCATACGTGCATGCTACGGGAATCACAAACTTCAACACAAGTATTTCTACAATCCACAACTACCCACTAGCATGACTCTAATATCACCATCTTTATATAGCAAAACTATTGCAAGGAATCAAACATATCATATTTAGTGATCTACCAGTTTTATGTAGGATTTTATGACTAACCATGTGAATGACTAGTTCCTGTCATCTCTCTAAATAGATATAAGTGAAGCAAGAGAGTTTATTCCTTTCTACAAAAGATATGCCCATGCTCTAATAAATATAAGTGAATCAAAAGAGCATTCTACAAATGGCGGCTTTCTATGTGAAGAGAAACATGCAATTCAAACTTCAAAAGATATAAGTGAAGCACATGAAGCATTTTATAAAGCCATACTCAAAAGATTTAAGTGAAGTGCAATGAGCATTCTATATATCAACCAAGGACTATCTCATACCAGCATGGTGCATAAAACAAAAATGAAAACTAAATGCAAAAGACGCTCCAAGATTGCACATATCGCATGAACGAAACGAATCCGAAAACATACCGATACTTATTGAAGAAAGATGGGATGCCTTCCGGGGCATCCCCAAGCTTAGACGCTTGAGTCTCCTTGAATATTTACTTGGGGTGCCTCTGGCATCCCCAAGCTTGATCTCTTGCCTCTCTTCCTTCTTCTCACATCGAGACCTCCTCAATCTTCGAACACTTCATCCACACAAAACTCAATAGAAAGCTCGGTAAGATCTGTTAGTATAATAAAGCAAATCACCACTCTAAGTACTGTTGCAAACCAATTTAATAATTTGTTTTTGCATTGTAGCTACTGTAATATAACTTTTCCATGGCTTAAGCCACTGATATAAATTGATAGTTTAATCAAAACAAGCAAACTATGCATCAAAAATAGAATCTATCTAAAACAGAACAGTCTGTAATAATATGAACATTCACCATACCTATGGTATTCCAAAAATTCTACAAAAATTAGAAAAAATAACAATTAGTATATAAAGACAGTGCAAAAAGTTTCAGAACCGTTTGACATTCCAATAAAAAATGTAAAATCGCGCACAACAGCCAAAGTTTCTGTCCTGCACCACACAAACCAACAAGTATCTAAAACATCCTAAAGGCAAACCTTGGCACATTATTTTTATTTTTAAACCTTATAAAAGCACACAACAGAAATAAATGATTCTCTAAAACTTCCAGGTTGTCTCCCTGGCAGCGCTTTGTTTAAAGCCATTAAGCTAAGCATATAGTGCTCAAGTAATGGATCCACCCGGATCCCAAGGTATATCAAAGCCAATTTTAATTAACAATGATTTGTAATTTAGTAGTGAGCACAAGGTAACATATATCATGTAATGACTAAGTCTAACTCTCTTTATATGCATCGGCATGTCATAAAAGAACAATTCATGCACACAAAGTAAAGGCCAATGCATAGTATAAACAATTTCTTGTAATTTTTTCGTGTTGGAAACATAAAGAGGCAGAGATGTAGTTCCTCTCTCATAATAATTGCAAGTAAGAGCAGCAAGCACATGCATATTATATCTATCAAAATCATCATGTGTAATAGTAAAACGCAACCCATCAATATAATCCTTAATAAGGGTAAACTTCTCCGGTATAGTGTAGTTGGGAGAATTCAAAAAGATAATAGGACTATCATGCGTGGGTGCAATAGCAAAAATTTCATGTTTAACATAAGGAACTATAGCAAGTTCATCTCCATAAGCATAATTCATATTGGCATCTTGGCCACAAGCATAGCAAACATCATCAAAAAGGGATATTTCAAGAGAATCAATGGGATCATAACAATCATCATAGCAATCATCCTTCGGTAATCATGAAGGGAAATTAAACAATGTATGAGTTGAAGAGTTACTATCATTAGAAGGTCGGCACGGGGGATCAATCTGCTCTTCATCCTCATCCTTTTCATCCAATGAGCTCACAATGTCATTGATTTCTTCTTCCATAGACTCCTGCAAAATATTAGTCTCTTCTTGGACAGCGGAGACTTTCTCAATAAATGCATCAATATCGGCATTGTATTCATAATTCTCATAGAAATATTTAAGGATATCTAAATTTTCACACTCTTTAAACAAAGATTCAATTTCATGATCACCCATAAAAGCAACAAATTCTTCTATTTGTTCCACATCATAGTAATCATATATACAATTAGCATAAGAAGCCAAAGTTTTATCATCATTAAATTTGCATGAAAAAGGAAGGTGTGGAGCATTCATCCTAGAGCAGCAAGTATAGTCATATCTCAAGCATAGTTCCCGAGCATACCAATGCAACATATGAATTTGATCCAATAATAGTTTCCCTTTTTGAGTCAAGCGATAATCCCTAAAGTATTCATGTTGATCCAACGTGTCTACCATAACATAATTGAATGGGGTTTTCTCAGGATTATCAAAGCAGTACATAATCTCTTTCACATAACCAACATCGAGGGTTTTAGGAGGTTCCCCATCTCTATGAGTAGCAGGTACACCTATTTTTTATATTTCTTGTTCCATATCCATAACTAAAGATAGAGAACAACTTAGAACAGCAAAAGAAAAACTTAGTGATAAAGCAAACAAGCACACACGAGAATATTCACCCCACGCTATTGCTCCCCGGCAACGGCGCTAGAAAAAGGTCTTGATAACCCACAAGTATAGGGGATCAATTGTAGCCTCTTTCGATAAGTAAGAGTGTCGAACCCAACGAGGAGCTAAAGGTAGAACAAATATTCCCTCAAGTTCTATCGACCACCGATACAACTCTACGTACGCTTAGCGTTCGCTTTACCTAGAACAAGTATGAAACTAGAAGTACTTTGTAGGTGTTTTTGGATAGGTTTGCAAGATAATAAAGAGCGCGTAAATAAAAAGTAGTGGTTGTTTTAGGTAAAGAAGCAATAAAGTTAGTATAGCGAGTGTGGAAAGTGGTGGTAGGAGTTGCGAAATTGTCCCTAAGTAATCGACTACTTTACTAGACCGATAGCAAGTTTTATATGGGAGAGGCCACTACTAGCATGTCATCCCTGACTTGGAACTATTAGCAAGCATCCGCAACTACTAACGTTCATTAAGGTAAAACCCAACCATAGCATTAAGATATAGGCCCTGTTTGGTTCAGCTTTTATCGACCGATTCGCTGCCACGCAGCAGAATTGAACCAAACGGCGAACCCAGCAGAATCCGATTCCAGAAATCCGCTGCCAAAATCTGAACCAAAAGCGGAAGCAGCCCAGGACGTGCTTTCAAAAATCTGATTCCGCTGCGGGCCAAAATCTGAAAAAGTTGTATCAGCTGGTTTGCCAAATGACCTACATTTTTTTCACATCAGATTTTCCACAGCTGTTTTTCCACAGCAGATTTTTCACAGCTGATTTTAGAAATCCACAGCCGAACCAAATAGGGCCATATTGGTCCCCCTTCAATCCCGTATGCATCAATTTCTATGCTAGGTTGAAGTTTTTGTCACTCTTGCCCTCCAATACATAGTCCTATCAACATACAACTAACCCTATGGTGTGATCCACGCACGCGCTCATATGATGGGCACCAAAGGACAGCAGCATAACCACAAGCAAATTAAATCAATCATAGCAATTCATCAACCACCGATAGGACAACGAAAATCTACTCAGACATCATAGGATGGCAACACATCATTGGATAATAATATGAAGCATAAAGCACCACGCTCAAGTAGAGGGTACAGCGGGTTGCGGGAGAGTGGACCGCTATAGATAGATGGGGGAAGGTGATGGAGATGTTGGTGAAGATCGCGGTGATGATGATGGCCCCCGGCGGCGCTCCGGTGCCACCGGAAGCGAGGGGGGAGAGACCCCCTCCTTCTTCTTACTTGACCTTCTCCCTAGATGGGAGAAGGGTTTCCCCTCTGGTCCATGGCCTCCATGGCATGTGAGGGGCGAGAGCCCCTCCGAGATTGATCTGTCTCTCTGTCTCTCTCTGTTTCTGCGTTCTCAGATTCTGCCCTTTCACTGTTTTTTATATTCCCGGAGATCCGTAACTCCGATTGGGCTAAAATTTTAACACGATCTCTATCCAGATATTTGTCTTTCTTGCGGCGAAAGAAGGGCACCAACCGCCTTACAGGGTGGCCATGAGGTCCCAGGGCACGCCCCTTGCCTCATGGCCCCCTCGGGCATCGTCTCACGTTGATTCTTCTTCCAAAGTCACATATATTCCAAAAAAAATCTCTGTCAGTTTTTATCCCGTTTGGACTCCGTTTGATATGGATTTTCCGCGAAACAAAAAATATGCAACAAACAGGAACTAGCACTGGGCACTGGATCAATATGTTAGTCCCAAAAATAGTATAGAAAGTTGCCAAAAGTATATGAAAGTTGTAGAATATTAGCATGGAACTATAAAAAATTATAGATACGACGGAGACGTATCAATACCTTATGTTATCTCTGAAATATTTAGCATCATCATCATCTTGACTTGTAAACAATCGTTTCAACTCAGCAGGCACATCTGGAATAGATATGCTAACTTTTCCTTTTCTACAACAGAATGCAGGCCCCTCGTATTGAAATCGCATTGCTCCACAATACCTGCAATCTTTAACTTTCCTCAAAACATTGTGCTTCTTTGGCAGGTTATGGTAGGCTTGGTTATCATCGGCATAAAGGGGGATGCCATCAGCAGCTACTCGGTATGATCCAAATTGGGCATCTGGATATGGACATTTAATTAAGTTACATGTTTGAAATGGTAGAGTGTTTTGTTGGTAAATCAAGTAAGTTCTAGAGATGCTTACATTGTTCAGTGAACATCCTTGCTTCATCATCAAGCTCGTCTTGTGCGTGTTCTCCATGGTGTATGGCCTCCAAGCATTCTAGTGGGAAAGATAGTCATTCCACGACCAAGAGAATGTAAATTACAAACTTTTACGTGTTTGGACAAAGGGCATGGAAAAAAAGCATGCAACAATATACATACCCTGAAAGTTGGATGTTTCCTCGTGGGGCTCAAGTATTCCGTAGGGATCTTGAGTCTGGTGCTTGTCTCCTGGCGAATAATTGGTAAGAATTCATTATTGAAGATAGTACTTTATGGAAAACATCCAACTATTAAATACTAAAATATTTACCCGCAAGAGCTTCACGCGGATCGGTAGCACTGGACATATTGATAGGTCTTTTTGTCTGTTAATTCGCTGCATCTCGTACATATCATTTCTATGGAGCCAATCAAAATCTTCGCTCGTATTGATATTCACATTTGTTTGCGAGGTACATCCATGGGCAGGCTCCCCTACGCATACAACACAGATGCTCTTTAATCACTATATTGTTACAATCTGTGAAATAATATTATGTGACATGTACCTGGGGACATATCAAAGTTGAAGTTTGATGCTACAAGTTTGCTCCTCATTTTGTTGTAGTCACGTTTCTTCTGCAAGAGAGAAGACATTTGTTCGGGACTCATTGAAT
>NC_041388.1:514739667-514777280 GCF_002162155.2 Triticum dicoccoides
TTCTCAGGATTCACCGCTATGCCCTTGGCAGAGATGATATGCCCAAGGTAGAGAACCTCATCGAGCCACAACTCGCACTTTGAAAACTTGGCATAGAACTGACGTTCTCTGAGCTTATCTAACACCAAACGCAAGTGCTTGGCATGATTTCCTTGTTCTGGGAAAAGACCAAAATGTCATCGAGGTAGACCAAGACGAAGTCATTTGTGTAAGGGTTGAAGATGAAATTCATCATGCGAGAGAATGTCGGAGGAGCGTTGACGAGGCCAAAAGACATGACAGCGTATTCATATGAACTATAGCTTGTTCTAAAAGCTGTCTTAGGGATATCTTGCTCACGAATGCGAATCTGGTGATAGCCCATACGGAGATCAAGCTTGGAGAATACTTGAGCACCTTTGAGTTGTTCAAACAGCTCGTTGATGTTGGGAAGTGGGTACTTGTTCTTTATAGTCTTCTTGTTCAATGGACATTAGTCAACACAAAGTCGGTCCGTTCCATCCTTCTTCTTCACAAAAAGAACTCCACAACCCCACGGAGAAGAACTAGGTTGGATGATACCCATTCGCTCTTGAATATCGAGTTGCTTCTTCAGCTCCTTCAACTCTTCAGGTCCAAGCTTGTAAGGATGTTTGCAAACAGGTTCCGTGCCAGGCTCAAGATCAATGACAAATTCAACTGGCCGGTGCGGAGGCATTCCTGGAAGCTCTTCTGGAAAGACGTCTTGATATTCGCAAACGACCGGAATTTGAGAGATGGCATCCAGTTCACCCTTCTCATTGAGAGAAAACAGACGGATGGTATCGTCATTAGCGGCAAAGACAATTACATCCTCAGACGAATGAGTCAATTGAATCTGCCTGGCAGCACAATCAATCTGAGCCTTGTGCTTAGAAAGCCAATCCATTCCAAGAATAAGATCAATATCCGAGTTACCAAGGACCATTGGAGAAGAAAGAAATTTGTAGTCGCCCAACGTGATAGTAACATCCAAAGCCATCATTTTGGTGTTCATGAACAAACCCGGAGAAGAAACCGCTATCGGCTTAGGCAAATCAATAGTATGCACATCATGCATGGATGCAAAAGGCTTCGATAAAAATGACAAAGATGCACCGGTGTCAAAAAGAACTCTTACGGGAATGTCATTAACAGGAAGGTTACTCATAATCACATCTGGCGAGTCCTCTGCCTGAGCTACGTTCAACAAGTTGACCTTAGCAGACTTGGGGTTATGCTTGACCACAACTGTACTTGCCGATCTCACAGGAGGAGGAGGAGGAGGGAGACGCCTCTGATTGAAGCATTTGTTGGCATAGTGACCCTTATGTTGGCACTTGTTGCACGTGACCTCTGAAAGCGGACGGTGATACGGCTGACGGAATGGAGGAGGAGGAAGCCAATACTTTTGCTGCTTAGCCACTTGAGTAGAGGAAGAAGGAGTTGCATCTCAGACTCGCTTCTTGGAAGCATCGCACTTCAGTTGAGCAGTCTCTTGCTTCATTGCCATATTGTAAAACTCATCGTACTTCTTGGGCTCAAAAAGGACGAGAGCTAGCTGGAGTTCTTCTCTGAGACCACCCCTGAACTGGTATATCATGCTCTTCTTGTCAGGGACATCTTGCTTGGCGAAACGAGCAAGCTTTTGAAACATGATGTTGTATTGGTAAACAGACATAGTGCCTTGCTTTAGATTGCGGAATTCCTCACGCTTGCTTTCAACCACACTCTGCGGAATATGATGAGCTTTGAAGTCTTGACGGAATTCATCCCAGGTAATTGCAGGGCCTCCTCTGGAATCTTTGTACTGCTGAAACCATTGTGCAGCTTGGTCTTTGAGTTGGAAGGAGGCAAACTTGACAAAGTCCTCAGGCCTGACGTTACTGCACTCGAAATGCTTGCATATGTCCATGAGCTAATCATCAGCGTCTGTTGCCTCAACACAATTGCTGAAGGTCTTTGGCTGGTTAGCAAGGAACTGGTTGAGTGTAGCAAACTGATTCTGATTGTTTCCATGGCCCTGGTTCCCTTGGTTGCGCTCTTGAAGAAATTGCATGATCAGCTGCGTGTTTGCATTGGTAGCGGCCACCACAGCTTGCCATGCCTCCGGAGGTGGAGGTGGTGGTGGCGGATCAGGATTCGGAGTCGTGCGCGTTGGAGGAACCATCCTGAATAGGGAAGCATAATATCTCACCCAAATCTAGCAAATCCTACATCCAGCTGTATCCATCCTTCAACACATAACCGAGAAACCTTCGGAAATCATTTACCTCAACCTTCGAAAAGCATCCGTTATACAAGTTATGGCAATACTCCTGAACTCCCGCCCCAGTACTGGGTGGCGTCGAGGTTATCTCACCAACAACTGCATAAAAGAGATTTTTGATGTCGGCGAAACTCAGGTATTCCAGAATCTCAACGATAAAATTGTGACGGGAACACCTCGGAGCTCAACTCCTCGGGACACTGCCACAACCCCTAAATGACAGGAGGCACCAAGAATAATGTTCTCGTCACAAATCGATCCGAACGATTCCAAGATACCCGCGTGACCCTAAAATTTTCGTAGTGAAATTTGAGAAGAGACGAGTCAAAACTCTATGTCATGATGCCTCACCAGAGCGATGAAGGGACCGGGAAGTAAAAAGAATTCCTAACTCTCCGATATATAAATCCTAATGACTCAAACATTTTTCTAGACTCAACAGCGCCAACGATTCGATCAAGCAGGGGGCTCCTAAGGTCGGGGAAGGCTCTGATACCAACTTGTAACGCCCTTGATGCGGCTATATCTCCTACGTGTCGAAGCACGACTTAGAGGCATAACCGCATTGAAAGCAATGTCCCAAGTGAGGTAATCTTCACAAACAACCCATGTAATATAAATAAAGGGGAAAAGATACATAGTTGGCTTACACTCGCCACGTCACACAAATACATGAATAACATTATATTCATCCAATACACTCATGGTCCGACTACGGTACTAAAATAAAGATCAACCCCCACACGCGACACGGTCCCCGATCGCCCCAACTGGGCACCACTACTGATCATCTGGGAAAGACACATAGTAACGGCGAGAGTCTTCATCGAACTCCCACTTGAGCTCAAGCGCATCGTCTGGAGCGGTATCAACGGTCCCTGCATCTGGTTTGGAAGTAATCTGTGAGTCACAGGGACTCAGCAATCTCGCACCCTCGCGATCAAGACTATTTAAGCTTATAGGTAAGACAAAGGTATGATGTGGAGCTGCAGCAAGCGACTAGCATATATGGTGGCTAACATACGCAAATGAGAGCGAGAAGAGAAGGCAAAAGCACGGTCGAACAACTATGATCAAGAAGTGATCCTAGAACAACCAACGTCAAGCATTACTCCAACACCGTGTTCGCTTCCCGGACTCCGCCGAGAAGAGACCATCACGGTTACACACGCGGTTGATTCATTTTAATTAAGTTAAGTTTCAGGTTATCTACAACTGGACATTAACAAATTCCCATCTGCCCATAACCGCGGGCACGGCTTTCGAAAGTTCAAATCCCTGCAGGGGAGTCCCAACTTAGCCCATCATAAGCTCTCATGGCCAACGAAGGATATTCCTTCTCCCAAGACAATCCGATCAGGCTCGGCATCCTGGTTACAAGACATCCTCGACAATGGTAAAACTAAACCAGCAACACCTCCTAGATGTGCCAACAAATCCTGATAGGAGCTGCACATATCTCATTCTCAGGGCACATCAGATGAGCAAGACGTCGGGTAGGCCAGCCCAGAGTTGCCCCTGGTAGCCCCGGACATCGCTCAGTTGGACCAACACTTAGAGAAGCACTAGCCCGGGGGGGGGGGTTAAAATAAAGATGACCCTTGAGTCCGCAAAACCCAAGGGAAGAAGGCTAGGTGGCTGAAAGTACGTTATATCGACTAGAGGGGGTGAATAGGCGATTTTTATGAAAGTCTTCAATACATGGGAGTTTTGAAGACAAACGATAGAAATGAACCTATAGCCATGCAGCGGAAGCTAGACTACACTAGGCAAACCATAGTCAAGTATTCAATGAAGTGAGAGCACAAAGACTAACAGTAGCTAGGCAGTACGGATCAGGATGAAAGATAATCTGAAACCAATCTGAACAGACAGTCACACAGTGAAGACAAATGGACTGCAAATAGGCACTGACTTCACAAGGGCCAACTGTAAATAAGAGATGGGAAGGATAGAACCAGTGAGCTTGGTGAAGACAAAGGTTTGGTAGACCAGTTCCAACTGTGGTGACAGTTGTATGTCTGGTTAGGGCGGATAGGTATTTAAACCCGAGGACACAAAGTCCCGGAGACTCAGTCCTGAACACGTAGCTCAGGATGCTCAATCCTCACCGTATTCCCCTTGAGCTAAGGTCACACAGACCTCGCCCAATCACTCTGGTAAGTCTTCAAGGTAGACTTCCAAACCTTCACAGACTTCGTTCACCGGCGATCCACAATGACTCTTGGATGCTCAGAACGCGACGCCTAACCGGCTGGAGGATTCACAGTCCTCAAGTGTAATAAGTCTTCAGATCACACAGACAAGAAGACTTAAGTGATTCCTTACACTCTTTGGCTCTAGGTGTTTAGGGCTTTATCCTCGCAAGGAATTCTCTCTCAAAGGCTTCGAGGTGGGTTGCTCGCAAACGACAAAAGCCGTACTCTAACTCTGAGCAGCCAACCGTTTATGGTTGTAGGGGGTGGGCTATTTATAGCCACTAGGCAACCCGACCTGATTTGTCCGAAATGACCCTGGGTCACTAAGGAACTGACACATGTTCCAACGGTCAGATTTCAAACACACACGGCAACTTTACTTGGGCTACAAGCAAAGCTGACTTATCCAACTCTGGACAAGATTTGCTCTGATAGTCTTCACTCGAAGACATAGGATTTTGGTTAAGCATCACTTCAGTCATTCTGACTGGTTCTCTTGGACCCCACTTAACAGTACGGTGGTTCCTATGACTCAACAAAGAAAAACACAGAACGACGAAACTGCTAAGTCTTCGCGCTCCATAGTCTTCACGCGATATCTTCTCTTGTCATAGTCTTCAATGTGAATGTCTTCACATACCACCTCTGACTTCAATGTCTTCATACATTTTTAGGGGTCATCTCTGGTAGGAAAACCGAATCAATGAGGGACTTCTACCTGTGTTATCCTGCAATTCTCACAAACACATTAGTCCCTCAACTAGGTTTGTCGTCAATACTCCAAAACCAACTAGGGGTGGCACTAGATGCACTTACAGTGGCGAATGGTAAAACCAATGTTGGTCATTGCTGGAAGAGTTTTATTCAAGGCGAACTGTCAAGGGGTTCCCATTATAACCCAACCGTGTAAGGAACGCAAAATCCGGGAACATAACACCGATATGATGGAAACTAGGGTGGCAAGAGTGGAACAAAACACTAGGCATAAGGCCGAGCCTTCCACCCTTTACCAACTATATAGGTGCATTAAGATAAACAAGATAATATGGTGATATCCCAACAATAAACAATGTTCCAACAAGGAACGATCTCCAAAGCCCACCTGCAACTAGCAACGCTATAAGAGGGGCTGAGCAAAGCGGTAACATAGCCAAACAACGGTTTGCTAGGACATGGAGGGTTAGAGGTTTGACATGGCAATATGGGAGGCATGATAAGCAAGTGGTAGGTATCGTAGCATAGGCATAGCAAAAGAGCGAGCATCTAGCAAGCAAAGATAGAAGTGATTTCAAGGGTATGGTCATCTTGCCTGCAAAGTACTCGGAGTTTCCTTGATCCTCGTAAGCAAACTCAACGGGCTCCTCGTTCACGAACTCAACGTCAGGATGCCTCACCAGAGCGATGAAGGGACTGGGAAGTAAAAAGAATTCCTAACTCTCCGATATATAATTCCTAAATGACTCAAAACATTTTTCTAGACTTAACAACGCCAACGATTCGATCAAGCAGGGGGCTCCTAAGGTCGGGGAAGCCTCTGATACCAACTTGTAACGCCCTCGATGCGGCTATATCTCCTACGTGTCGAAGCATGACTTAGAGGCATAACCGCATTGAAAGCAATGTCACAAATGAGGTAATCTTCGCAAACAACCCATGTAATATAAATAAAGGGGAAAAGATACATAGTTGGCTTACACTCTCCACGTCACACAAATACATGAATAACATTACATTCATCCAATACACTCATGGTCCGACTACGGTACCAAAATAAAGATCAACCCCCACATGCGACATGGTCCCCGATCACCGCAACTGGGCACCACTACTGATCATCTAGGAAAGACACATAGTAACGGCGAGAGTCTTCATCAAACTCCCACTTGAGCTCAAGTGCATCGTCTGGAGCGGTATCAACGGTCCCTGCATCTGGTTTAGAAGAAATATGTGAGTCACGGGGACTCAGCAATCTCGCACCCTCGCGATCAAGACTATTTAAGCTTATAGGTAAGGCAAAGGTATGATGTGGAGCTGCAGCAAGCGACTAGCATATATGGTGGCTAACATACGCAAATGAGAGCGAGAAGAGAAGGAAAAAGCACGGTCGAACATGATCAAGAAGTGATCCTAGAACAACCTATGTCAAGCATTACTCCAACACCGTGTTCGCTTCCCGGACTCCGTCGAGAAGAGACCATCATGGTTACACACACGGTTGATTCATTTTAATTAAGTTAAGTTTCAGGTTATCTACAACCGGACATTAACAAATTCCCATCTGCCCATAACCGCGGGCACGGCTTTCGAAAGTTCAAATCCCTGCAGGGGAGTCCCAACTTAACCCATCACAAGCTCTCACGGCCAACGAAGGATATTCCTTCTCCCAAGACAATCCGATCAGGCTCGGCATCCCGGTTACAAGACATCCTCGACAATTTTAAAACTAAACCAGCAACACCTCCCAGATGTGCCGACAAATCCCGATAGGAGCTGCACATATATCGTTCTCAGGGCACACCGGATGAGCAAGACGTCGGGTAGGCCAGCCCAGAGTAGCCCCTGGTAGTCCCGGACATCGCTCAGTTGGACCAACACTTAGAGAAGCACTGGCCCAGGGGGGGTAAAATAAAGATGACCCTTGAGTCTGCGAAACCCAAGGGAAGAAGGCTAGGTGGCGAATGGTAAAACCAATGTTGGGCATTGCTGGAAGAGTTTTATTCAAGGCGAACTGTCAAGGGGTTCCCATTATAACCCAACCGTGTAAGGAACGCAAAATCCGGGAACATAACACCGATATGACGGAAACTAGGGTGGCAAGAGTGGAACAAAACACTATGCATAAGGCCGAGCCTTCCACCCTTTACCAAGTATATAGGTGCATTAAGATAAACAAGATAACATGGTGATATCCAACAATAAACAATGTTCCAACAAGGAACGATATCCAAACTTCACCTGCAACTAGCAACGCTATAAGAGGGGCTGAGCAAAGCGGTAACATAGCCAAACAACGGTTTGCTAGGACATGGAGGGTTAGAGGTTTGACATGGCAATATGGGAGGCATGATAAGCAAGTGGTAGGTATCGTAGCATAGGCATAGCAAAAGAGCGAGCATCTAGCAAGCAAAGATAGAAGTGATTTCAAGGGTATGGTCATCTTGCCTGCAAAGTACTCAGAGTTTCCTTGATCCTCGTAAGCAAATTCAACGGGCTCCTCGTTCACGAACTCATCTCCCGGCTCTACCCAAGCAAGAACAACCAGCAAAAGAACACAATCAACCACGTGCAATGCTCAAGCAACATGATGCAAACATGGTATGCTATGCGGGATGCGATATGTGATGCATATGCAAGATTTGCAAAGGAATGATTGAACCTGGCCTCAACTTGGAAACCCAAGAGTGCCACTGGAAAGGTGAGGTGATTTCGGTTGAAATCGATATAAAGATCACCGGAATCGGATGCACGGTTTGGAAATGGCAAGCAAAACAAATATGGCACCGGTCTGCGATAATCAGCAAGTGACCAACTAAATGCATCAAGATAAATATGATACAGCACTCAAACATGACAACAAAATACATGGCAGGGATCCACTCATGAAGCTTGACAAAGTATGAACACTGAGCTACGGCTAATTCATCCATTAACAGGTTCAAACAAGCATGGCAAAAGAGCAAATGATAACAGGTTTCAGACTTAGTGAAATTAACACAAGTCTGGAGTTTATCATCAGGAAGCACACTTTAGAGCATGAAAACTATATGCTACAGGAACACATCATGGCAAAGAAAGGAATGGCATGAAGCTACTCAAAGCACTTAACAAAAGTCCCTTAGTGACCTTGAGCCAAAAGGGATCAGAACATACAATTGCAAGCATGTGAACACAGCAAAAACATAAACAGATTCAGACTTAGTGAAAAACTGGAGCATGCAAATCAGTCAACGAGTAGGCATGTTTACGAGCTCGATGCACTCACTACAGAGCATGGAATGACAAACTAAGCATACACCCATGAAGCATACATAGCATAGGAGCTATACATGGCAAGAACAACAACATAGCATGCACGGATCAATAGCAACATCCTCGGCAAAATTGCTAAACATGTCAACAATCTGCCAGGATCATTTTATAGCAAAAGTAGAGCTTGATTGACTCAAGCTAGGGTGCTCCATAAATGCAAACAAAGACATGGATGGATAGAGCACCACAATATTATGAAAACATCCTTACTAATCATCCTCAAAAGAGGCACGGATCACTACGAAACAACATGAACATATGGCATAAAAGCAAAAACAGGACAAAGACTTAGTGAAATCCTAAGTCCCTGAAATCAGCATCAACGATTACGCTACTTTGCAAGCTTGTGCTAGTCACCACAAATATCACAAAAATACATGGCAAGCACCTCTGTAAAGATAACATGGCACTCTACAAAACACATGTAGAGCTCAGGATCATAGCATGCACACATTAATCATGGCAAAAATGACAAAAGGCTATTTGCTGAAATAGATCTGCAACTTTCCTCACATATCCCTTTTCCAACAGCATTTCGGGCATCAGGATGAGCTCACATGAAAATTATGCAATGAGATAAAATGATGTACTCGTTGAGGCGAACATTTTGATATGCTACACGCACGAATCGGAGCTATGGTTGCAAAATTATGGCATGCGGAAAAATGCAAATTAGCTAGGGTTTTTGGGGAAGAAGTCAACCAGGTGATACTCCAGATCCAGATCCGGATCGGCGCAGATTACGAGGTTCATCGGAACTGCACTGTAGATGGCCGTTGTGGTTGAAGGATCTGTCCGGAGAGAGGAGGAGCTCGCCGGAGCTGGGGCTGGCCGGAGCTTGAGGAGGCGATGTCGGCGAGGTGGAGGCCGGCCGGCGTCGTGGAAGAGGAAGGCGGGGCACCGGCGAGGTCGGCGGCGCCGGCGGGCGGCGGTCCGGTGCGGCGGAGGTGGCGGCCCGGTGCGGCGTGCTGCGAGCTGGGCGGCGAGGTAGCGCGGGCGGCGGGCGAGGCGAGGGAGACACAAGCGGCGATGGGCTCCGAGGGCCCTCCTCGGGCCCGGCGGGCCTCGGCGGCGGCGGGGCAGGAGCTACCACATGGCGTTCGCTGATTCGCCGTGGGCGGCGGCGGTGGCTCTGTCCGGCCAGGACGGACACGTCCGGCGCGGCGCGAGGGAAGAATTAGGGTTTGGAAGGGGAAGATCCGGGATTTAGAATGGGGTGTCTATTTATAGAGGTAGAGGGAGCTAGGAAGCTCCAAATGGAGTGCGGTTTGCGGCCACGCGATCGTGATCGAACGCTCTAGATGATGGAGAGGGTTTTGGTGGGTTTTGGGCCAGTTTGGAAGGGTGTTGGGCTGCAACACACACGAGGCCTTTTCGGTCCCTCGGTTAACCGTTGGAGTATCAAACGAAGTCCAACTGGAACGAAACTTGACAGGCGGTCTACCGGTAGTAAACCAAGGCCACATGGCAAGCCTCGGTCCAATCCGAAAACGTTTAACACCCGCACACGAAAAGAGGTAGCAAGGACCACCGGAGGACATAGGAGCGCCGGAATGCAAAATGGACAACGGGGAAAATGCTCGGATGCATGAGACGAACACGTATGCAAATGCAATGCACATGATGACATGGTATGAGATGCATGACAAAGACAACAACACACAGAGACAAAAACCCGACACCGAGGAAATAAAATAACTTAGTGCCAGAAATGGCAAGAGTTGGGATACATATAAGGTAAATTACATCCAGGGTGTTACAACACTCCACCACTACGAAAGGATCTCGTCCCAAGATCTAGGACTGGAAAAACGCCGGGTACTCAGAACGGAGGTGATCCTCGCATTCCCAGGTGGCTTCACGGTCGGAATGGTGTGACCACTTGACTTTGAGGAATTTGATTGACTTGTTGCGAGTCTTGCGCTTAGTTTCTTCAAGAATAGCAACTGGGTGCTCACGATAAGAAAGGTCTTCTTGGAGTTCAATGTCTTCAAAGTTGATGGTGCGGTCAGGGGTCTTGAAGCACTTGCGGAGCTGAGAGACATGGAACACGTCGTGAACGTTTGCAAAGTTGGAGGGAAGCTCAAGTTGATAGGCGAGATCGCCTCTCTTTCTGACAATCTTGAAAGGACCCATGTATCTAGGGGCAAGCTTCCCTTTGATACCGAAGCGACGAGTACCTTTTATCGGAGAGACGCAGAGGTAAACATGGTCTCCGATCTCGAAAGCCAAATCGTGATGCTTACTATCATAGTAGCTCTTCTGGCGCGATTGCGCTGCTTTGAGATTATCACGAATGACTTTGCACATCTCTTATGCCTCTATGATCAAGTCATTTCCAAGAAGTTGACGTTCACCAGTCTCTGACCAGTTAAGAGGAGTACGGCACTTCCTGCCATAGAGAATTTCAAATGGGGCCTTGCCCGAACTCGCTTGGAAGTTGTTGTTGTAGGAGAACTCGGCATATGGAAGACAATCTTCCCACTTCATACCGAAAGAGATAACACAAGCCCTGAGCATATCTTCAAGAATCTGGTTGACACGCTTGACTTGGCCGCTAGTTTGAGGATGAAAAGCTATGCTGAAACGGACGTTGGTGCCCATGGCCTTCTGAAAAGAATCCCAAAACTTCAAGGTGAAGATGCTGCCACGATCTGAAGAAATCAACTGCGGAATGCCGTGCAGAGAGACAATCCGAGAGGTATAAAGCTCCGCCAGTTGAGATGCTGTGATAGACTCTTTGATAGGCAGAAAGTGAGCCATTTTAGTGAGTTTGTCGGTGATAACGAATATTGCATCATTGCCACGCTTGGACTTTGGAAATCCCATCATGAAGTCCATCTCAATATGGTCAAACTTCCATTCTGGAATGGCAAGAGGTTGGAGGAGACCAGCTGGTCGTTGGTGTTCTGCCTTCACTCTTCTGCAGACATCACATTCATTCATGAACTGGGCAATCTCGAGCTTCATTCAAGTCCACCAATAAGCCTTCTTGAGGTCATGGTACATTTTTGTACTTCCAGGGTGGATAGAGAGGAGTGAATTGTGAGCCTCGTTCATAATGACTTTACGAAGGTCACCTTTAGGCACAACAATGCGATCCTCGAAGAATAGAGTATCCTTATAATCAAGGCGATAGCACTTGTACTTGGGTTGACTCTTGGCAATCCCAATCGTCACCTTCTTCACCATAGCATCAAGAAGTTGAGCCTCGCGAATCTGATCTTCCAAAGTAGGAGAGACTTGGAGGTTGGCCAAAAAACCTTGAGGAACAACTTGAAGGTTGAGTTTGCGGAAAGCTTCACAAAGCTCGGGTTGGTAAGGCTTGAGAATCAGACTGTTGCAGTAAGCCTTCCTGCTCAATGCATCAGCAATTACATTGGCCTTGCCTGGAGTATATTCGATACTCAGATTATACTCTTGAATCATTTCGACCCAACGAGTCTGCCTGAGGTTGAGATTAGGCTAAGTGAAGATGTACTTGAGACTCTTGTGGTCAGTGAAGATGTCCACTTTTCTTCCCAATATGAGATGTCTCCAAGTCAAAAGAGCATGCACAACTGCCGCCAACTCGAGGTCATGAGTAGGGTAGTTCTTTTCATTGGGCTTCAACTGGGGAGAGGTATAAGCCACAACTTTCTTCTCTTGCATCAACACTACACCAAGACCTTGAAGGGAAGCATCACAGAAGACCTCAAATGGTTTGGATTCATCAGGAGGAGTCAGAACTGGGGCATTGACTAATTTCTCTTTCAGGGTGTTGAAAGCGATGTCACATTCAGGAGACCAAACGTACTTGACATGCTTCTGGAGAAGGTTTGAAAGAGGCTTCACGATCTTTGAAAAGTTCTCAACGAACCTTCGACAATAGCTTGCGAGACCAAGGAAGCTGCGCAGTTGCTTCACATTCTGAGGTGGTTCCCAATTCACAATTACAGACACCTTCTCAGGATTCACCGCTATGCCCTTGGCAGAGATGATATGCCCAAGGTAGAGAACTTCATCGAGCCAAAACTCGCACTTTGAAAACTTGGCATAGAACTGATGCTCTCTGAGCTTATCCAGCACCAAACGCAAGTGCTTGGCATGATCTTCCTTGTTCTTGGAAAAGACCAAAATGTCATCGAGGTAGACCAAGACGAAGTCATTTGTGTAAGGGTGAAGATGAAATTCATCATGCGAGAGAATGTCGGAGGAGCGTTGACGAGGCCAAAAGACATGACAGTGTATTCATATGAACCATAGCTTGTTCTGAAAGTTTTCTTAGGGATATCTTGCTCACGAATGTGAATCTGGTGATAGCCCATACGGAGATCAAGCTTGGAGAATACCTGAGCACCTTTGAGTTGTTCAAACAGCTCGTTGATGTTGGGAAGTGGGTACTTGTTCTTTATAGTCTTCTTGTTCAATGGACGGTAGTCAACACAAAGTCGGTCTGTTCCATCCTTCTTCTTCACAAAAAGAACTCCACAACCCCACGAAGAAGAACTAGGTCGGATGAGACCCATTCGCTCTTGAATATCGAGTTTCTTCTTCAGCTCCTTCAACTCTTCAGGTCCAAGCTTGTAAGGACGTTTGCAAACAGGTTCCGTGCCAGGATCAAGATCAATGACAAGTTCAACTAGCCGGTGCAGAGGCATTCCTGGAAGCTCTTCTAGAAAGACGTCTTGATATTCGCAAACGACCGGAATTTGAGAGATGGCATCCAGTTCACCCTTCTCATTGAGAGAAAAATAGACGGATGGTATCATCATTAGCGGCAAAGACAATTACATCCTTAGACGAATGAGTCAATTGAATCTACCTGGCAGCACAGTCAAGCTGAGCCTTGTGCTTAGAAAGCCAATCCATTCCAAGAATAAGATCAATATCCGAGTTACCAAGGACCATTGGAGAAGAAAGAAACTTGTAGTCGCCCAACGTGATAGTAACATCCCGAGCCATCATTTTGGTGTTCATGAACAAACCCGGAGAAGAAACCGCTATCTGCTTAGGCAAATCAACAGTATGCACATCATGCATGGATGCAAAAGGCTTCGATAAAACTGCCAAAGATGCACCAGTGTCAAAAAGAACTCTTGCGGGAATGTCATTAATAGGAAGGTTACCCATAATCACATCTGGCGAGTCCTTTGCCTGAGCTGCGTTCAACAAGTTGACCTTAGCAGACTTGGGGTTATGCTTGACCACAGCTGTACTTGCCGAACTCACAGGAGGAGGAGGAGGAGGAGGGAGACGCCTCCGATTGAAGCATTTGTTGGCATAGTGACCCTTATGTTGGCACTTGTTGCACGTGACCTCTGAAAGTGGACGGTGATACGGAGCACTTGATCTTGGAGCTTGAGACAAAGTCTTGTTCTGAAAGCCAGGGTTGGGTGGGTGGGAAGATCCATTGCCACCTTTGCTCTTCTGCTAATAAGGCTGACAGAACGGAGGAGGAGGAAGCCAATACTTTTGCTGCTTAGCCACTTGAGTAGAGGAAGAAGGAGTTGCATCTCTGACTCGCTTCTTGGAAGCATCGCACTTCAGTTGAGCAGTCTCTTGCTTCATTGCCATATTATAAAACTCATCGTACTTCTTGGGCTCAAAAATGACGAGAGCTAGCTGGAGTTCTTCTCTGAGACCACCCCTAAAGTGGTATATCATGCTCTTCTCGTCAGGGACGTCTTGCTTGGCGAAACGAGCAAGCTTTTGAAACATGATGTTGTATTGGTAAACAGACATAGTGCCTTGCTTTAGGTTGCGGAATTCCTCATGCTTGCTTTCAACCACACTCTGCGGAATATGATGAGCTTTGAAGTCTTGACGGAATTCATCCCAGGTAATTGCACGGCCTCCTCTGGAATCTTTGTACTGCTGAAACCATTGTGCAGCTTGGTCTTTGAGTTGGGAGGAGGCAAACTTGACAAAGTCCTCAGGCCTGACATTACTGCACTCGAAATGCTTGCATATGTCCATGAGCCAATCATCAGCGTCTGTTGCCTCAACACAATTGCTGAAGGTCTTTGGCTGGTTAGCAAGGAACTGGTTGAGTGTAGCAAACTGATTCTGATTGTTGCCATGGCCCTGGTTCCCTTGGTTGCGCTCTTGAAGAAGTTGCATGATCAGCTGCGTGTTTGCATTGGTAGCGGCCATCACAGCTTGCCATGCCTCCGAAGGTGGAGGTGGTGGTGGTGGATCAGGATTCGGAGTCGTGCGCGTTGGAGGAGCCATCCTGAATAGGGAGACTATTGGAAATATGCCCTAGAGCCAATAAGAAATTAGTTATTATTATATTTCCTTGTTCATGATAATTGTTTATTATCCATGCTAGAATTGTATTGATAGGAAACTCAGATACATGTGTGGATACATAGACAACACCATGTCCCTAGTAAGCCTCTAGTTGACTAGCTCGTTGATCAATAGATGGTTATGGTTTCCTGACCATGGACATTGGATGTCATTGATAACGGGATCACATCATTAGGAGAATGATGTGATGGACAAGACCAAATCCTAAGCCTAGCACAAGATCGTGTAGTTCGTATGCTAAAGCTTTTCTAATGTCAAGTATCATTTCCTTAGACCATGAGATTGTGCAACTCCCGGATACCGTAGGAATGCTTTGGGTGTACCAAACGTCACAACGTAATTGGGTGGCTATAAAGGTGCACTGCGGGTATCTCCGAAAGTGTCTGTTGGGTTGGCACGAATCGAGACTGGGATTTGTCACTCCGTGTAACGGAGAGGTATCTCTGGGCCCACTCGGTAGGACATCATCATCATGTGCACAATGTGACCAAGGAGTTGATCATGGGATGATGTGTTACGGAACGAGTAAAGAGACTTGCCGGTAACGAGATTGAACGAGGTATCGAGATACCGACGATCGAATCTCGGATAAGTATCGTACCGATAGACAAAGGGAATTGAATACTGGATTGATTGAATCCTAGACATCGTGGTTCATCCGGTGAGATCATCGTGGAGCATGTGGGATCCAACATGGGTATCCAGATCCCGCTATTGGTTATTGACCGGAGAGTTGTCTCGGTCATGTCTACATGTCTCCCGAACCCGTAGGGTCTACACACTTAAGGTTCGGTGACGCTAGAGTTGTAGAGATATTAGTATGCGGTAACCCGAAAGTTGTTAGGAGTCCCGGATGAGATCTCGGACATCACGAGGAGTTCCGGAATGGTCCGAAGGTAAAGATTTATATATAGGAAGTCCAGTTTCGGCCACCGAGAAGGTTTCGGGGGTCATCGATATTGTACCGGGACCACCGGAAGGGTCCCGGGGGTCCACCGGGTGGGGCCCCCTATCCCGAAGGGCCCCATGGGCTGAAGGGGCGTGGGAACCAGCCCCTGGTGGGCTGGTGTGTCCCCCTTGGGCCTCCGATGCGCCTAGGGTTGGAAACCCTAAGGGGTGGGGGCGCCTCCACTTGGCTTGGAGGCAAAGCCACCCCTAGGGCTGCCCCCCCTCCCTAGATGGGATCTACAAGGGGTCGTCGCCCCCCCCCCTAGGCCCCTATATATAGTGGAGGGGAGGGAGGGCAGTCGCACCTGAAGCCCTGGCACCTCCCTCCCTCCCGTGACACCTCTTCCTCCCCGCTTGTGCTTGGCGAAGCCTGCCGAGATCCCGCTATTTCCACCACCACACCGTCCTGCTGCTGGATCTCCATCAACCTCTCCTCTCCCCTTGCTGGATCAAGGAGGAGACGTCTCTCCGTTTCGTACATGTGTTGAACGCGGAGGTGCCGTCCGTCCGGCACTAGGATCATCGGTGATTTGGATCACGACGAGTACGACTCCATCAACCCCGTTCTCTTGAATGCTTCCGCTTAGCGATCTTCAAGGGTATGAAGATGCACTCTCTCTCTCGTTGATAGTATCTCCTAGATTGATCTTGGTGACACGTAGGAAAATTTTGAATTATTGCTACGTTCCCCAACAGTGGCATCATGAGCCAGGTTTATGCGTAGATTCTATGCACGAGTAGAACACAAAGTAGTTGTGGGCGATGATTTGTTCAATTTGCTTGCCGTTACTAGTCTTATCTTGATTCGGCGGCATTGTGGGATGAAGCGGCCCGGACCGACCTTACACGTACGCTTACGTGAGACTGGTTCCACCGACTGACATGCACTTGATGCATAAGGTGGCTGGCGGGTGTCTGTCTCTCCCACTTTAGTCGGATCGGATTCGATGAAAAGGGTCCTTATGAAGGGTAAATAGAAATTGGCATATCACGTTGTGGTTTTGGCGTAAGTAAGAAACGTTCTTGCTAGAAACCCATAGCAGCCACGTAAAACATGCGGCAACAATTAGAGGACGTCTAACTTGTTTTTGCAGGGATGCTATGTGATGTGATATGGCCAAAAGGATGTAATGAATGATATATGTGATGTATGAGATTGATCATGTTCTTGTAATAGGAATCACGACTTGCATGTCGATGAGTATGACAACCGGCACGAGCCATAGGAGTTGTCTTAATTATTTATGACCTGCGTGTCAATGAAAACGCCATGTAATTACTTTACTTTATTGCTAACCATTAGCCATAGTAGTAGAAGTAATAGTTGGCGAGGCAACTTCATGAAGACACGATGATGGAGATCATGATGATGGAGATCATGGTGTCATGCCGGTGATGATGGTGTTCATGCCGCGCCTCGAAGATGGAGATCAAAGGCGCAAGATGATATTGGCCATATCATGTCACTTTATGATTTGCATGTGATGTTTGTCATGTTTACATCTTATTTGCTTAGAACGACGGTAGCATAAATAAGATGATACCTCACTAAAATTTCAAGAAAGTGTTCCCCCTAACTGTGCACCGTTGCTAAGGTCCGTTGTTCGGAAGCACCACGTGATGATCGGGTGTGATAGGTTCTAACTTTCGCATACAACGGGTGTAAGCCAGATTTACACATGCAATACACTTAGGTTAACTTGACGAGCCTAGCATGTACAGACATGGCCTCGGAACACGGAAGACCGAAAGGTCGAACATGAGTCGTATAGTGGATACGATCAACATGAAGATGTTCACTGATGATGACTAGTCTGTCTCACGTGATGATCGGACACGGCCTAGTTGACTCGGATCATGTATCACTTAGATGACTAGAGGGATGTCTATCTAAGTGGGAGTTCATTGAATAATTTGATTAGATGAACTTAATTATCATGAACATAGTCAAAAGGTCTTTGCAAATTATTTTTTAGCTCACGCTTTGGTTCTACTATTTTAGATATGTTCCTAGAGAAAATTTAGTTGAGAGTTGACAGTAGCAATTATGCGAACTGGGTCCGTGAACTGAGGATTGTCCTCATTGCTGCACAGAAGGGTTATGTCCTTAATGCACCGCTGAGTGTTGAACCTCGAGCATTATCTGTAGATGTTGGGAAACATCTGACATACACATTTTGATGACTAAGTGATAGTTCAGTGCGTAATACTAATGGTTTAGAATTGTGGCACCAAAGACGTTTTTGAAACGTCGCAGAACATATGAGATGTTCCAAAGACTGAAATTGGGATTTCAGACTAGTGCCCACATCAAGAGGTATGAGACCTCTGACAAGTTTCTTAAGCCTGCAAACTAAGGGATAAAAGCTCAATCGTTGAGCATGTGCTCAGATTGTCTGAGTACTACAATCGCTTGAATCGAGTGGGAGCTAATCTTCCAGATGAGATAGTGATAGTTCTCCATAGTCACTGCCACCAAGCTATTAGAGGTTAGTGATGAACTATAACATATCAGGGATAGACATGATGATCCTTGAGCAACTCGCGATGTTTGACACCGCGAAAGTAGAAATCAAGTAGGAGCATCAATTGTTGATGGTTAAACCACTAGTTTCAAGAAGGGCAAGGGAAAGAAGGGATACTTCATGAGACGGAAAATTAGTTGTTGCTCTAGTGAAGAAACCCAAGGTTGAACCAGACCCGAGACTAAGTGCTTCTATAATGAGGGGAACGGTCACTGAAGCAGAACTACCCTAGATACTTGGTAGATGAGAAGGCTGGCAAGGTTGACAGAAGTATTTTGGATATACGTCATATTATTGTGTACTTTACTAGTACTCCTAGTAGCACCAGGGTAATAAATACCGGTTCGGTTGCTAAGCGTTAGTAACTCGAAATAAAAGGCTGCGGAGACTAGCTAAAGGTGAGATGACGATATGTGTTGGAAGTGTTTCCAAGGTTGATGTGATCAAACATCACACGCTCCCTCTACCATCGGGATTGGTGTTAAACCAAAATAATTGTTATTTGGTGTTTGCGTTGAGCATAGACATGATTGGATTATGTTTATCACCACACGGTTATTCATTTAAGGAGAATAATGGTTACTCTGTTTATTTGAATAATACCTTCAATGGTCTTGCACCTAAAATGAATGGTTCATTGAATCCCGACCGTAGTGATACACATGTTCATGCCAAAAGATATAAGATAGTAATGATAGTACCACATACTTGTGGCACTACTATTTGAGTCATATTGGTATAAAACGCATGAAGAAGCTCCATGTTGATGGATCTTTGGACTCACTCGTTTTTGAAAAGATTGAGACATGTGAACCATGTCTATTGGTAGATATGCATGAAGAAACTCCATACAGATGGATCGTTTGGACTCACTTGATTTTGAATCACTTGAGACATGTAAATTATACCACATGGGCAAGATGACTAAAATACCTCGTTTTCAGTAAGATGGAACAAAAAAGCAACTTGTTGGAAGTAATACATTTTGATGTGTGCAGTCCAATGAGTGCTGAGGCACGCAGTGGATATCGTTATGTTCTTACTTCACAGATGATTTGATTAGATGCTGAGTATATTTACTTGATGAAATACAAGTCTGAATTATTGAAAGGTTCAAGTAATTTCATAGTGAAGTTGAAGATCGTCGTGACAAGATGATAAAATGTCTATGATATGATCATAGAGATGAATATCTGAGTTACGAGTTTGGCACACAATTAAGACATTGTGGAAATTGTTTCACAACCAATACCGCCTGGAACACCATAGTGTGATGGTGTGTCAGAACATCATAAATGCACCCTATTGGATATGGTGCATACCATGATGTCTCTTATCGAATTACCACTATCGTTTATGGGTTAGGCATTAGAGACAACCGCATTTACTTTAAATAGGGCACCATACAATTCCGTTGAGACGACACCGTATGAACTATGATTTAGAGAAACCTAAGCTGTCGTTTCTTGAAAGTTTGGGGCTGCAATGCTTATGTGAAAAAGTTTCAGGCTAATAAGCTCAAACCCAAAGCGGATAAATGCATCTTCATAGAATACCCAAAAATAGTTGGGTATACCTCTTATTTCAGATCCGGAAGCAAAAGTGATTGTTTCTAGAAACGTGTCCTTTCTCAAGGAAAAGTTTCTCTCGAAAGAATTGAGTGGGAGGATGGTGGAGACTTGATGAGGTTATTGAACCGTCACTTCAACTAGTGTATAGCAGGGCACAGGAAGTTGTTCCTGTGGCACCTACACCAATTGAAATGGAAGCTTATGACAGTGATCATGAAACTTCGGATCAAGTCACTACCAAACCTCATAGGTCGACAAGGATGCGTACTACTTCAGAGTGGTACGTAATCCTGTCTTGGAAGTCATGTTACTAGACAACAATGAACCTACGAGCTATGGAGAAGCGATGGTGGGCTTGGATTCCGATGAATGGCTCGAGGCCATAAAATCCGAGAGAGGATCCATGTATAAAACAAAGTATAGACTTTGAAAGAACTACTTGATGGTCGTAAGGCTGTTAGGTGCAGATGGATTTTAAAAGGAAGACAGACATTGATGGTAAGTGTCACCATTAAGAAAGCTCGACTTGTCGTTAAAATGTTTCCCGACAAGTTCAAGGAGTTGACTACGATGAGACTTTCTCACTCGTAGTGATGCTAAGAGTCTGTTGGAATTATGTTAGTGTTACTGCATTATTTATGAAATCTTGCAGATAGGATGTCAAAACATTGTTTCCTCGACGTTTTTCTTGAGGAAAGGTTGTATGTGATACAACCAGAAGGTTTTGTCAATCCTGAAAGATGCTAACAAGTATGCAAAGCTCCAGCAATCCTTCTAAGGACTGGAGTAAGCATCTCGGAATTGGAATATACGCTTTGATGAGATGATCAAAGATTTTGGGTTTATACATAGTTTATGAGAAACTTGTATTTCCAAAGAAGTGAGTGGGAGCACTATAGAATTTTTGATGAGTATATGTTGTTAACATATTGTTGATCAGAAATGATGTAGAATTTCTGGAAAGCATGCAGGGTTATTTGAAAAGTATTTTTCAATGGAAAACCTGGATTAAGCTACTTGAACATTGAGCATCAAGATCTATAAGGATAGATCAAAAACCGCTTAATAGAAATTTCAAATGAATACATACCGTAACAAGATTTTGAAGGAGTTCAAAATAGATCAGCAAAGAAGGAGTTCTTGGCTGTGTTACAAGGTGTGAGTATTGAGTAAGACTCAAGACCTGACCGCGGCAGAAGAGAGAGAAAGGACGAAGGTCGTCCCCTGTGCTTTAGACGTAGGCTCTATAGTATGCTATGCTGTGTACCGCACCTGAAGTGTGCCTTGCCATGAGTCAGTCAAGGGGTACAAGAGTGATCCAGGAATGGATCACGTGACAGCGGTCAAATTTATCCTTAGTAACTAGTGGACTAAGGAATTGAACATATAAACCCTCCTAGACTGCTAGGCAGAACCGCGCCCTCCACGTCGCCTTTAAATCGCTCGTGCCACCGCTTGTAAATTCCGTGCCCCACCGAGGGCATTATTGTACTTTCACGTGCAGGTGTATAAAAGTCAGCCGCTCCGCCTGTAGAAACCTAGCCCCCAAACCTTCCTCCCACGCACCCGCAGCCGCCTCCCCGAGCTCCCTCCTCATCCACACGTGTTCGCCTCCGCCGCGAGCCCTCCTCTATCTCCCTCTCCTCCCTCCACTCTTCTCTTCCCCGCCCCCTCCTGTTGTCGCCGCCTCCCATCCCCTCGGCGACGCGCCGCCGGACCTGCACGGCCACACAGCCACTCCTCCGTCTCCTTCTCTCCCTTCCGCCGCCGCTCGTCGCAGCTCCGCCTCCCCGCCTGGCAGCGGCCAGAGAAGGGCTGCTCCGCCTCCCCCTCCTCTTCCTCTCTTCCCGAGCATGGCGTCGATCTGGGCCTCGATCTGGAGCAGGAGAGGCCAGGAGTGCAGCCTCGATCTGGAGAAGGGCAGCAGCCGCCGGCCGGTTCCGGCCCGCTCCGGCGACCCCAGCGGCCATCCAGCACCTTCCCGTGCTCTCCTATCGTTCCCCTACCATCTCCATTGGTCCTCCAACATCATCCGCGGCTAACCCTGGAGCACCCCACTGCTGAACAGAGTGCTAGCAATGTTCTGGAAGCTTGAGAAATTGAAGGCGGCGCTAGAGGTGCTTGACAAGTTCAGTGAGTTTGGATGTACCTCAGACGGTGATAGCTATTATCTGGCGATTCAAGCGGCTGGAAAGAAGTCCATGGTTGGTGCTGCATGGGGAGTTTGCGAGAAGATGATTAGCTCTGGGTGCTTTGCTGATGGGAAGAAGGCCGGTGAGATTGTGACCTTCTTTTGCAAGGGGAAGAAGGTGACGGAGGCACATTCAGTATACCTAGCAGTGAAGGAGAAGAAGGTTCAGATTCCTACGTGGCTAAGTCATCCTTGGATTTCCTTGTTGGTGCTTTGGCAAAGAATGATGAGACCATCAGTATGGCTCTGGAGCTGTTGGAGGAATACAAAGGAGAGTCTCTTAAGCATGCAGGCAAGTCCTTTGCTGCCGTTATACATAGTTTGTGCAGGATAAAGAATGTGAAGGATGCAAAGAAGCTGTTGATGAGGATGGTGAATCTTGGCCCAGCTCCTGGTAGTGCAGTGTTCAACTTTGTCATCACAGGATTGTCTAAAGAGGGAGAAATGGAGGAACGCAAAGGATATGATTAGGGTGATGGAGAGGCGAGGGTTGCGCCCTGATGTTTATACATACAGCATGATCATGAGTGGCTACGCAAAGGGAGGCATGATTGATGAAGCCCATTATCACATACTGATCTGTGGTTACTGCAAGATGGAGGAGTTTGAGAAGGCCCTGGAGTGCCTAAAGGAGATGAAGGAGGACGGGGTACAGCCAAATGTAGATGAGTATAACAAACTCATCCAGTCGTTATGTCTGAAGGCTACGGACTGGAGAATAGCTGAGAAGCTCCTGGAGGAAATGGAGGGCAGTGGACTATACCTTAAGGGCATTACCCGCAGCCTCATAGCAGCAGTCAAGGAATTGGAAATGGAAGAGATGTCAAAAGACAGCCAAGAAGCATAGTTTCTCTAGGATACGCTTGAAGTGACACATTCGCTAATCAGTTTTGGGGAATTTGCCCTCTTTTTTCTCTCCGCATCTCTGGTGAGGTTATGAAAAACACCATCTTTTGTACTTGTCTGATTGTTGTTAGATGCTAAAATAATATTGCATTTGTATTATAAATGCTGGACCGGCAGGGATGCATTTTTTATTTTGGTCTAGAGTTTTCACACAATTTTTGATCCAATCTTCATGACCTGTCAAATGAGGATACATGGTTGTGTATTCCCAGAGCAAGAGGCCTTGCAAACCAAAAAATCGATTTTTTTGGATGGTGCAAAAGGGAAAGTAGTACAAATAAAAACATGTTGATGCAGCAGCAGATACCTGTTATTTCTTTGGTGCATGATATACAAGAACATGACTATATGCTGTTTTCGTGTAAAAGATGGGAATGACAGCGCTATATTGTTAATGTGTAACCCATAGACTTTTTATGGCTTTGGTGTCTGATTCAGGGAAGATATTCTTCATTGTTCGCGTCTTACTAATTTGGTCTGCTATATAACGGAGTGATTTTCAGGGAATGCACTTGATGATTTGTTACTGATGTGTATCCGCATACAAGTCTCATGTGCAGTAATCTGTTGGTCTTGTGTGCACCAATTCGGAGCATAGTTTAGCTGCATTACTAGGACATATGGTCTACATGATGAATTTAGTGCCCGACGATTCAGTGTTTGATTTGGTTCCTATTTTCTGCGTGGTCTGTTTAAAACACAGAACAACGCGTGCCCAGTTTTGTGTTGTATCATGCCATTACTGCATTGGCTTAGGTTACTGCGGTCATTGCAAGAATCCCCCAGCAGCTAGCGGTAGGTGGTGCTCGAAATCTCTGCTAAACTAAATTTTGAATAATTGTCTGGTTCAGGCTTAACCAGGAGTAGACTAATTGAGAGTAATTTCGGTGGTGGCAAATGAGGGACTCTTTGGCGACGGAGAGCTCGGGGTTCATCACCCCCAACTGAATCCACCCTGCTATCACAGGTTCCCTCCTCCTGGTCTTGTATTGCCATGAAATTTCCCATTGTGCAGTTTGTTTGATCCGTTGATTTTGCTATCCTACAGTCCTGAGTGGGTCCCCAGCCCCAGGCAAACCAATCTCAGTGGAATCATGGAGATCAAAAGATTTTCCATGTCGATATAATTCTATGAATTATATATTTTCTTCCTGGAGAGTAACCTGTGTAATCTTTGAAAGCAGCCTCTGCATGTTTATGGCCTCTCAGCTTCGTGCTTGTGGTGCGGCTACGTGGAAGCCGGTGACAAGTACGGCCGCTCTCTACTCGCCTCTAATATGTATGGCTTAACTCCCTCGAGAAAAGGAGTCTTTTTGCAAGGTCAGCCACTACTCCACTTCACATTGAGTTATATGCAGAAATATATGCCATGTTTTTAAATAGTCTGCTCGCCTCTTCTACATAAAAAGGTGTTTTGGTCTAATTTTCTTTCACTGTTTATGTTGATGGACGATAGAGAAAATTCTGTGATTTAAATAATCATAAAGCACATGTCAATCATTTCAAATAAACATTCTTTGTTTTTTGTATTGAAGATGTGAAATAGTTGTTTGGTGGAGGGGCCAGGATTTATGAATTAAGCTATCTGATGCTGACGGTGGTTTCACGTCGTTGGAAGTTTGTGGGCCTTGTGGAGTCAAGTCGTGGTAGTACCTGGTCTGGTAGATTTTATACGATGTGTGTGTCGACCCAAGTTGGTTCATCGTAAGGTCAGTTCCCAAACAAAGAATTGATCTATGTCGTCGGCACCCTGACGATTTAGCCTTTTCTGCTGATCACAATTGCTTGCATCTGCCATTAAATGCCCCTGCTCCTCTTAATTAAAATTAATGTGAAATATGTTTCTACCAAAATTAATGTGAAATATGTTTCTACCAAAATTAATGTGAAGCACTATTGAGACAACGAATTTCAACTATGTTATGAGCCAAACCATATTAAGTATGTGCATCCTCGCTGGAATGCTTTCTGTTCATGAGCTGGTCTCCCAACACGTATTGTCGAGAAAAGAAAAGAAAGGACCTTTTAAGTTCTTAAGAGGAGCAAGAGAGCTTCTAAGTACTAACTCTCACTCCTATCCTATCCTAATTGAAACGCATTAGCCAACTTGCCTCAACGATGTTCTATTTCAAAGCTCGCTCCTTCACATATATGGTGGTTCTTTTCCTGTATTATTACTTAAATGGTTGATGGCCTTGCTTGATGCTTGCCACGTGTTTGATCGTTAACCTCTGATGCCATGTTTTCTCCATGCAGGTGTCTGGTAGAATTACTAGAAGTAGCGGATCTACTTTTATTTGCTGTCCTAGCTTGCCATCAACTTATGCCAACGACACAAGGTATGATGTTTGATTAATAGCTATTCTTAGAGGATGGATCCACATATTGTTTAATTTGTCGGTTCTGTATTTGGTTGCAAATTTCTACTGAATGAATGGCTCACGTTTTTTTTGGAAAAGGAGGTTAAAACCCCCGGCCTCTGCATTAATTGATGCATACAACCATCACATTGTTATGTCGCCTAACATATATGTACATTTTCTTCAAGCCTTAAAGTGTAGTTAGCACAACATACAGACACACTTTGGTCGTGGGATTAGCTTTCTCGTTAAATTATTTAAATTGGTAGCTCAGAAACTAACTCTGTAGGTCTATTAAATCTTCTGTAGACCCACATTTTTGATATTACCTGAAAAATAAGGAGGTTACCTTTTCCTTTTAATACCTGGAACCAAATTGTTTGATACCAATTGTATCTGGGCATAGTTTCATACAAGATACAGCTTAGTAGAAAAAAATTGGCCTCTGTCTTATTTCTCCATACATTGGATTCATATTTGTTCCAAATTTACATCAAGAAACCTCTAGGCATTTGTACTTTCAGAATCATTCTAAAACTGTGGTTCAGAGCAGAGAGCATTTAATAAGGATGGTTCTATTTCTGAATCTTGCTCTAATCCCTAAAAGGTGAAATTAGGCATGATTTTGATATTTGTTTTACAAGATATTACATCGATTTTCTGGTTTGGGCATACTTATAATTGTTTTCTTCAGACTACATCTTAGCATGCACTTTTGTAGACTATTCTTGATTAGAAGATGTATATGAATGTGAGCAACAGAGTTCTTTACTCCTAGAAATTGCACATGCCAATGAAATTCAGGTATCCCTTGATAAGTCTCTCAGCATTTTGCTTTCTTTCGTAGAATTAAAATTTGCCATCAAACAAACAAATAGTTGTGTTACTAAGTTTATTCTATAATTTGCATTACAGTTTTGCATAGGCTTGGTTTGTTCTGACAAAAGGTTGTTTCACACAACATTAGAATTGAAGCTTCTTCATAGCTTTGGTTCAGTGGTAGCTTTAGCCTTTTTACATGTGTGAGTAGGTGTTTCTTTCCATTGACATGAGAACAAAATAGGTCATGACATGTTAAATTATTAATAATGGTCCAGATTCACAAAGAGTCTATGATGTAGAGATTAATATGCTTATAAAATTCCCTCCTTTCTCATTATAAGTTCCCTTTTTATTCTGAGCTGGGTTCTAAGTGTAAAGCTAATTGGTTTGCTGAAAACACTGCATCTATAGTATATATCTACACCAGATAGATTGTCATTTGTTTCCTAGAAAAGAGTTATTTTAGCTAATCTTTGGTACCGATGGAATATGCAGTGATTACTCCCATAACCTATGATAAAGTAATATAATTACCATTTTCGGTCAACTTTCCAACACATTGTGTCCATGCAGTAACTAACATTGTGTATTTTTACACAGATTTGTTCATCGCATGAAGCAAGGAATTGAGACGGCCATCCACTTCATATTGTTAACTGGATGGTGTCGCACTATGCTTTATGAAAGCAACCTAAACAAATTGTTGTAAATAACCCTAAGGATTTTCTTTACCTTGAACTATCTTTAAACCTTTCTTCTTGCTTCACTTGATGCTTTTGGACTTCATGCTGCCATTGACCAGAATGTAAACCGTTATATTTCTGAATGCGCTATGTATGAGATCTCTGATGCTACTAATTATTGGACTGCTTCGGGTCATCTATTTCCTTGTGCAGCAAGGATTCTGGATCGGGCGCAGGTCATCGCCATAAGAGAGCCTGGCTGGTGTGGTCTTCATGCTTGGTGTGGAGAAGCAGAGGATGAGTAGGACGGGCATGGGGAAGGAGCAGCCAGGCCGGAGCTCCGACGTTGCTCGCGTCATGGTCGAATGGAGCCGGCCATCACTATGGGCTGCTGCTCGCTGGTCGTCGTTCCCCAATCTCAGTTGCTCATCTTTGGCTTCACCATCTTCCTCCCCTGATCATGCATCTATTTTAGATCATATAATTATGCTATATCATATATGTTGTTTAGTTCAGACTTGTGCATGTGCATGCATTGGCATTGATTTTGACAGAGATATTGCATGATTTGTACATAAAAGGAGTACGAATGATCTAAGAATAAATGTTTGAATAAAGTTAGTTGTGAGATTTAGGTAGAGGTTACCTGCACTGTTCTGTTTTATGTAGATTCTAAGCTGCAAAATCATACATGGTCCTGTTAGTAGTTTGTTTGAGTTGTGAGTTTACGCATTTTCCCTTGGAATGTTTGTATGTGTGATGACTTGCTTTTAGGTTCCCAGCGGTATATCATGAGAAGTTTTTTCCTTTGCACCGGGTGATCAACTACATATTTAGACGAATACACTATTCAGGACCAGGAACATTAAGATTTCTAATGTTGTTTTCCTCTTTCAAGATTGCAGTTTTCATAAGCCTTAGATAGCTAAGGTACATAGTTTTCATTTAACAATGTTTTTACTTTTCTCTCATCTCCTATATGGTTTCTAAGAAATACTAATGTAGACAATTGAAAATTTTATGGCCAATTATGTGGGGAAGGTGCAGCAAGCCGGCCCTCGCGTCGCAGTAGAGTGGAGCCGGCAATTTTACGATCGGTCTCTAAATATTTCAACTTGCACAGTTTGAATTAGTTTCACATGCTAAAGTATATAGTTTGAACATAGGTATTCCTTAATTTTTCATATAAAAGGTTTATAATTATTACCCTCGGTGCTTGCTAAAACTCGAAGTTACTAACAAATGCAAAGGTTTCTGTTACAAAAGGTTTAGAATCATTACCCTTGATGCTTGAATTTGGACCTTGCACCTTACTTGGGTAACATAGAGCCAAATGGCACGTTGTCCAAATACACGTTCAAAACACTTCGGGTTTAACATGGTCTCTATCCTTTATCAAACATAAAGTTACTAAAAAAAGGCAAATATTTCTCAACACGAACATGGTTTCAAATGGGTCTCTGCGCCATTTGGCGCACCGGGTCATCTAGTTTTCTCAATTATGGAGGTGGTAAAAGAGTTCGTCATAAAGAGTTGCGTCGATGCAAACTTTGACACTAATCCGGATGACTCTGAGGAGTAAACCGGATTTGTATAGTAGAGCAGCTATTTGGAATAGCTCCAAGTAGCGCGTGGTAGCTGCATCTACAAGATGACATAGAGATTTGTAAAGCACACACGGATCTGAAAGGTTCAGACCCATTGACTATAACATCTCTCACAAGCATAACATGATCAAACCCAGAACTCATTGAGTGTTAATCACATGGTAATGTGAACTAGATTATTGACTCTAGTAAACTCTTAGGGTGTTAGTCACATGGGGATGTGACCTTGAGTGTTAATCACATAGCAATGTGAACTGGATTATTGACTCTAGTGCAAGTGGGAGACTGTTGGAAATATGCCCTAGAGGCAATAATAAATTAGTTATTATTATATTTCCTTGTTCATGATAATCGTTTATTATCCATGCTAGAATTGTATTGATAGGAAACTCAGATACATGTGTGGATACATAGACAACACCATGTCCCTAGTAAGCCTCTAGTTGACTAGCTCGTTGATCAATAGATGGTTACAGTTTCCTGACCATGGATATTGGATGTCATTGTTAACGGGATCACATCATTAGGAGAATGATGTGATGGACAAGACTCAATCCTAAGCCTAGCACAAGATCGTGTAGTTCGTATGCTAAAGCTTTTCTAATGTCAAGTATCATTTCCTTTGACCATGAGATTGTGCAACTCCCGGATACCGTAGGAATGCTTTGGGTGTACCAAACGTCACAACGTAACTGGGTGGCTATAAAGGTGCACTGCGGGTATCTCCGAAAGTGTCTGTTGGGTTGGCACGAATCGAGACTGGGATTTGTCACTCCGTGTAACGGAGAGGTATCTCTGGGCCCACTTAGTAGGACATCATCATCATGTGCACAATGTGACCAAGGAGTTGATCACGGGATGATGTGTTACGGAACAAGTAAATAGACTTGCCGGTAACGAGATTGAATGAGGTATCGGGATACCGACAATCGAATCTCAGGCAAGTATCGTACCGATAGACAGAGGGAATTGAATACGGGATTGATTGAATCCTCGACATCGTGGTTCATCCGATGAGATCATCGTGGAGCATGTGGGAGCCAACATGGGTATCCAGATCCCACTATTGGTTATTGACCGGAGAGTTGTCTCGGTCATGTCTACATGTCTCCCGAACCCGTAGGGTCTACACACTTAAGGTTCGGTGACGCTAGAGTTGTAGAGATATTAGTATGCGGTAACCCGAAAGTTGTTTGGAGTCCCGGATGAGATCCCGGACGTCACGAGGAGTTCCGGAATGGTCCGGAGGTAAAGATTTATATATAGGAAGTCCAGTTTCGGCCACCGGGAAGGTTTCGGGGGTCATCGGTATTGTACCGGGACCACCGGAAGGGTCCCGGGGGTCCACCGGGTGGGGTCACCTATCCCGGAGGGCCCCATGGGCTGAAGGGGCGTGGGAACCAGCCCCTGGTGGGCTGGTGCACCCCCCCTTGGGCCTCCCATGCGCCTAGGGTTGGAAACCCTAAGGGGTGGGGGCGCCTCCACTTGGCTTGGAGGCCAAGCCACCCCTAGGGCTGCCCCCCTCCCTAGATGGGATATACAAGGGGCCGGCGCCCCCTAGGCCCCTATATATAGTGGAGGGGAGGGAGGGCAGCCTCACCTAAAGCCCTGGGGCCTCCCTCCCTCCCGTGACACCTCTTCCTCCCCGCTTGTGCTTGGCGAAGCCCTGCCGGGATCCCGCTACTTCCACCACTACGCCGTCGTGCTGCTGGATCTCCATCAACCTCTCCTCTCCCCTTGCTGGATCAAGAAGGAGGAGATGTCTCTCCGTTCCATATGTGTGTTGAACGCGGAGGTGCCGTCCGTTCGGCACTAGGATCATCGGTGATTTGGATCACGACGAGTACGACTTCATCAACCCCGTTCTCTTGAACGCTTCCGCTTAGCGATATTCAAGGGTATGAAGATGCACTCTCTCTCTCGTTGCTAGTATCTCCTAGATTGATCTTGGTGACACGTAGGAAAATTTTGAATTATTGCTACGTTCCCCAACAGTGACATCCATTAGCACATTGACAGACAAATATTTAAGCTGAATCAAACGGGTTGAAATTGCAACATATAGTCTTCACATCCGAACAAAATGAACGAATGCATTCCAATTGAAATGGTCACATTTCCATAAATTGAGAAGCCACTTAGAATTGAGGTAGAAGAAAAACAACAAGGTACGGACAAGAACAAATACTTGGTGAGGATTACCCAATCCCAAACCAAATATCCACGGAAGAAGAACTAGAGCTACAAGAATTCCCACCTATGAAACTCCCGAACCTTTCCGGTTATGCAATCAGGTGTTAGGGATATAGGGGAAGCATAATATCTCACCCAAATCTAGCAAATCCTACATCCAGCTGTATCCATCCTTCAACACATAACCGAGAAACCTTCGGAAATCATTTACCTCAACCTTCGAAAAGCATCCGTTATACAAGTTATGGCAATACTCCCGAACTCCCGCCCTAGTACTGGGTGGCCTCGAGGTTATCTCACCAACAACTGCATAAACGAGATTTTCGATGTCGGCGAAACTCAGGTATTCCAGAATCTCAACGATAAAATTGTGACGACAACACCTCGGAGCTCAACTCCCCGGGACACTGCCACAACCCCTAAATGATAGGAGGCACCAAGAACAATGTTCTCGTCACAAATCGATCGGAACGATTCCAAGATACCCGCGTGATCCTAAATTTTTTTTTAGTGAAATTTGAGAAGAGACGAGTCAAAACTCTATGTCATGATGCCTCACCAGAGCGATGAAGGGACTGGGAAGTAAAAAGAATTCCTAACTCTCCGATATATAAATCCTAAATGACTCAAAACATTTTTCTAGACTCAACAGCGCCAACGATTCGATCAAGCAGGGGGCTCCAAAGTCGGGGAAGGCTCTGATACCAACTTGTAACGCCCTTGATGCGGCTATATCTCCTACGTGTCGAAGCACGACTTAGAGGCATAACCGCATTGAAAGCAATGTCACAAGTGAGGTAATCTTCGCAAACAACCCATGTAATATAAATAAATGGGAAAAGATACATAGTTGGCTTACACTCGCCACGTCACACAAATACATGAATAACATTACATTCATTCAATACACTCATGGTCCGACTACAGTACTAAAATAAAGATCAACCCGCACACGCGACACGGTCCCCGATCGCCCCAACTGGGCACCACTACTGATCATCTGGGAAATACACATAGTAACGGCGAGAGTCTTCATCGAACTCCCACTTGAGCTCAAGTGCATCATCTGGAGCGGTATCAACGGTCCCTGCATCTGGTTTGGAAGTAATCTGTGAGTCACGTGGACTCAGCAATCTCGCAACCTCGCGATCAAGACTACTTAAGCTTATAGGTAAGACAAAGGTATGATGTGGAGCTGCAGCAAGCAACTAGCATATATGGTGGCTAACATACGCAAATGAGAGCGAGAAGAGAAGGCAAAAGCACAGTCGAACAACTATGATCAAGAAGTGATCCTAGAACAACCTACGTCAAGCATTACTCCAAAACCGTGTTCGCTTCCCGGACTCCGCCGAGAAGAGACCATCACGGTTACACATGCGGTTGATTCATTTTAATTAAGTTAAGTTTCAGGTTATCTACAACTGGACATTAACAAATTCCCATCTGCTCATAACCGCGGGCACGGCTTTCGAAAGTTCAAATCCCTGCAGGGGAGTCCCAACTTAGCCCATCATAAGCTCTCACGGCCAACGAAGGATATTCCTTCTCCCAAGACAATCCGATTAGGCTCGGCATCCCGGTTACAAGACATCCTCGACAATGGTAAAACTAAACCAGCAACACCTCCCAGATGTGCCGAGAAATCCCGATAGGACCTGCACATATCTCGTTCTCAGGGCACACCGGATGAGCAAGACGTCGGGTAGGCCAGCCCAGAGTTGCCCCTGGTAGCCCCGGACATCGCTCAGTTGGACCAACACTTAGAGAAGCACTGGCCCGGGGGAGGGGGGGGTTAAAATAAAGATGACCCTTGAGTCCGCGAAACCCAAGGGAAGAAGGCTAGGTGGCTGAAAGTACGTTATATCGACTAGAGGGGGTGAATGGGCGATTTTTATGAAAGTCTTCAATACATGGGAGTTTTGAAGACAAACGATAGAAATGAACCTATAGCCATGCAGCGGAAGGTAGACTACACTAGGCAAACCATAGTCAAGTATTCAATGAAGTGAGAGCACAAAGACTAACAGTAGCTAGGCAGTACGGATCAGGATGAAAGATAATCTGAAACCAATCTGAACAGACAGTCACACAGTGAAGACAAATGGACTGCAAATAGGCACTGACTTCACAAGGGCCAACTGTAAATAAGAGATGGGAAGGATAGAACCAGTGAGCTTGGTGAAGACAAAGGTTTGGTAGACCAGTTCCAACTGCGGTGACAGTTGTACGTCTGGTTAGGGCGGATAGGTATTTAAACCCGAGGACACAAAGTCCCGGAGACTCAGTACTGAACACGTAGCTCAGGACGCTCAGTCCTCACCGTATTCCCCTTGAGCTAAGGTCACACAGACCTCGCCCAATCACTCTGGTAAGTCTTCAAGGTAGACTTCCAAACCTTCACAGACTTCGTTCACCGGCGATCCACAATGACTCTTGGATGCTCAGAATGCGACGCCTAACCGGCTGGGGGATTCACAGTCCTCAAGTGTAATAAGTCTTCAGATCACACAGACAGGAAGACTTAAGTGATGCCTAACACTCTTTGGCTCTGGGTGTTTAGGGATTTATCCTCGCAAGGAATTCTCTCTCAAAGGCTTTGAGGTGGGTTGCTCTCAAACGACAAAAGCCGTACTCTAACTCTGAGCAGCCAACCATTTATGGTTGTAGGGGGTGGGCTATTTATAGCCACTAGGCAACCCGACCTGATTTGTCCAAAATGACCCTGGGTCACTAAGGAACTGACACGTGTTCCAACGGTCAGATTTCAAACACACACGGCAACTTTACTTGGGCTACAAGGAAAGCTGACTTATCCAACTCTGGACAAGATTTGCTCTCATAGTCTTCACTCGAAGACATAGGATTTTGGTTAAGCATCACTTCAGTCATTCTGACTGGTTCTCTTGGACCCCACTTAACAGTACGGTGGTTCCCATGACTCAACAAAGAAAAACACAGAACGACGAAACTGCTAAGTCTTCGCGCTCCATAGTCTTCACGCGATGTCTTCTCTTGTCATAGTCTTCAATGTGAATGTCTTCACATACCACCTCTGACTTCAATGTCTTCATACATTTTTAGGGGTCATCTCTGGTAGGAAAACCGAATCAATGAGGGACTTCTACCTGTGTTATCCTGCAATTCTCACAAACACATTAGTCCCTCAACCAGGTTTGTCGTCAATACTCTAAAACCAACTAGGGGTGGCACTAGATGCACTTACAGTGGCGAATGGTAAAACCAATGTTGGTCATTGCTGGAAGAGTTTTATTCAAGGCGAACTGTCAAGGGGTTCCCATTATAACCCAACCGTGTAAGGAACGCAAAATCCGGGAACATAACACCGATATGATGGAAACTAGGGTGGCAAGAGTGGAACAAAACACTAGGCATAAGGCCGAGCCTTCCACCCTTTACCAACTATATAGGTGCATTAAGATAAACAAGATAATATGGTGATATCCCAACAATAAACAATGTTCCAACAAGGAACGATCTCCAAACCTCACCTGCAACTAGCAATGCTATAAGAGGGGCTGAGCAAAGCGGTAACATAGCCAAACAACGGTTTGCTAGGACATGGAGGGTTAGAGGTTTGACATGGCAATATGGGAGGCATGATAAGCAAGTGGTAGGTATCATAGCATAGGCATAGCAAAAGAGCGAGCATTGTAACACCCTCGATACGACTATAGCTCCCACGTGTCGAGGCACAACTTAGAGACATAATCGCATTGAAGGCATATGTCGCAAGTTGGGCAATCTTCACAACATCCCATGTGATATGAATAATAAAGGGGAGAAATTAGTTGGCTTACACTCGCCACGTCAATCAAGAACATAAATAACATTACATCATCCAAAACACTCATGGCCCGACTACGGCGCCAAAATAAAAGAGAACCCAACATGCGACACGGTCCCAATCACCCCCAACTGGGCACCACTACTGATCATCGGGAAAGGAAATGTAGTAACGCTGAGAGTCTTCGTCGAACTCCCACTTAAGCTCGTACTCGTCACCTGGAGCGGAATCACCTGGACCTGCATCTGGAGTTATAGTATCTGTGTGCCACAGGGACTCAGCAATCTCGCACCCTCGCGATCAAGACTATTTAAGCTTATAGGAAGGGTAAGGCAAATATGTCTGGAGCGGCAGTAAGCGACTAACATATATGGTGGCTATCTTATTCGCAAAAGAGAGCGAGAAGAGGAGGCAAAGCGCGAGCGTGAAAAACTAGAGGAACAACCTGCGCAAGCATTACTCCAACAACGTGTCCACTTCCCGGACTCCGCCGAGAAGAGGCCATCACGGTAACACACTCAGTTGATTCATTTTAATTAAGTTAAGGTTCAAGTTATCTACAACCGGACATTAACAAATTCCCATCTGCCCATAACCGCGGGCACGGCTTTCGAAAGTTCAATCCCAGCAGGGGAGTCCCAACTTAGCCCATGACAAGCTCTCACGGTCAACGAAGGAATAGACCTCCTCCCAAGATGTTCCGATCAGACTCGGTATCTCGGTAACTCAAGACACTTCGACAGGTTAAAACAAGACTAGCAACACCGCCCGAATGTGCCGACAAATCCCGATAGGAGCTGCACATATCTCTTTCTCAGGGCACACTCAGATTGTCCTAGGTACGGGTAGGCTAGCCCAAAGTTGCCCCTGGTGGCCACGGGTAGCTGACAGGTGGACCAACACTCAGAGGAGCACTGGCCCGAGGGGGTTAAAATAAAGATGACCCTTGAGTCTGCAGAACCCAAGGGAAAGAAAGGCTAGGTGGCAAACGGTAAAACCAAGGTTGGGCATTGCTAGAAAAGCTTTAATCAAGGCGAAATATCAAGGGGTTCCCATTATAACCCAACCGCATAAGGAACGCAAAATCCGGGAACATAACACCGATATGACGGAAACTAGGGCGGCAAGAGTGGAACAAAACACTAGGAGAGAGGCCGAGCCTTCCACCCTTTACCAAGTATATAGATGCATTAAGATAACATGGCAACATAATGATATCCCAACAAGTAAATAAATGTTCCAACAAGGAACGGCCTCCAATCTTCACCTGCAACTAGCAACGCTATAAGAGGGGCTGAGCAAAGCGGTAACATAGCCAATCAATGGTTTTCTAGGACAATGGTGGGTTAGAGGTTTGACATGGCAATTTGGGAGGCTGGCAAGCAAGTGGTAGGCATCGTAGCAATGGCATAGCAAAAGAGCGAGCAAACTAGCATAGCAAAGATAGTAGTGATTTCGAGGGTATGATCATCTTGCCTGCACAGTTGTCAGAGTTGACTGGATCCTCAAGAGCAAACTCAACGGGCTCCTCGTTAGCGAACTCGTCTCCCGACTCTACCCAAACAAGACAAACAAGCAACAAGGATACAATCAACCACGTGCAAGACCAAGCAATATGATGAAATGATGATATGCTATGCGGGATGCAAAATGCAAGATATGACAGGAAATGCATGGACCTGGCCTCAACTTAGAAATCCAAGGGTGCCACTGGAAAGATGAGACGAAATCGCTTGAAACAATATAAAGAACGCCGGATTCGGAATTACGGTTTGGAAATGGCAAGCGTTTCAAAAATGACACCGGTCTGCGATTTACAGCAAGTAGGCATCTAAATGCAATGAGATGAACATGCTACAGCACCCAAACATGACAACAAAATGCATGGCAGGGATGTATACAAGATGCTTAACAAAAGTCTAGCATTGAGCTACGGCCAATTCATCCATTAAGAGGTTCAAACAAGCATGTCAAAAACGCAAATGCAAAACAGATTTCAGACTTAGTGAAATTAACACTTGTTTGAAATTTCAGATCACGAAGCCCTCTTCGGAGCAGCAAAACAACATGATACATGACCTGATTAAGACAAGTAAGAACATGGCATGGAGCTACTCAACAAGCTTAACAAAATACCCAAAGTGACCTGGGGCCAAAAGGGTTCACAAAATATACTAACGGGCACACGAACATAGCCAAAACACAATCAGTTTTCAGACTTGGTGAAAACTGAGACATGCTGAAATATAACTCACGAAGGCATGTAAACGAGCTCGATGCACTCACTACGGTGCAAGTCATGGCAAGGCAAGCATACATCCATTAAGAAGACACAAAATGCTAGCTAGACATGGCAAGAACAATGGCATAGCATGCACGGATCAACTACAATAACATCAGCAAAATCGCAAACAAGTTGACGATCTGCCCAGATTCACAACGAAGCAAAAGTAGAGCTCGATTGACTCAAGCTAGGGTGCTCCATATTTGCAAGTAAAGACATGGATGGATAGAGCATAACATGATTAATAAATCTCCTTTACTGATCATCCTCAAAAGAGGCACGGATCACTAGGAAACAAGCTGAACATATGGCATCATGAACTAAATAATCCCAGACTTAGTGAAAACTACTAAGTCCCTGAAAACAGATTCACCGGGTGCCTCACTTTGCAAGCTTGCACAAGTCACCACACACATCCTAAAAATGCATGGGTTGCACCTCTGGAAAGAAGACAAAATCCTTAACAAAACATATGAAGGACTCACAGGCATATCATGCACACAATAATCATGGCAAAAATGACAAAAGTCTAAGATGAACTAGCAGATCTGACAATTAACTCACGAAGCCTCCTTCTAATAGCATTTCGGGCATCAAGATGAACTCAAATGAAAATGATGCAATGGAACGAAATGATTTACTCCTCGAGACGAACATTTTGATATGCTATATGCATGAATCGGAGCTACGGGTGCAAAGTTACGGAGCCTCAAACAGAGCAACTTGGGCTGAAAATTTAAAGACTTAGAGAAAAAAAACAACCCCAGATCTAGGGTTGCACGGAAACCGAGGTGCGGTGCTGCACTGTTCACGGAGGTCGCCGGAGATGACGGAGACGAAGGCGGCCGAAGCGGGACGAACGGCGGCGAGGTCTCCCGGGCCCGGACCTCACCGGATCCGGCCGGCGGGGGTCAGAGAGGCGGCGGGG
>NC_041388.1:514778031-514808054 GCF_002162155.2 Triticum dicoccoides
GCGCGGTGAGCTCCGGCTCAGGGCGGAGCGATGGCGAGGCGGCCTGCGGCGGCGGCGCCCGCCTGAGCCGAGGGAGGCGGCGGAGAGAGGAGGCGGCCTCGCGGGGGGGACTTCGGGCTCGCGAGGGCCCGGATCGGGCCTCCCGGGCCGGCGGCGGTGGTAAGTGGCGGAGGCCACGTGGTGCAGGGGGATAGGGCGGCGGCGGTGTGTCCGGCCGGGTCGGACAATGTCCGGCCGACGCGAGGGGATTTAGGGTTTCGGAGAGGGAGAGAGATCCGAAAAACGGGGGGTCTATTTATAGGCATAAGTGGAGCTAGGAGAGTCCAAATGAGGTGCGGTTTTTGGCCACACGATCGTGATCGAACGCTCTAGGTGATGGAGTAGAGTTTGGTGGGTTTTGGGACAAATTGGAGGGGTGTTGGGCTGCAACACACACGGGGCCATTTCGGTCCCTCGGTTAACCGTTGGAGTATCAAACGAAGTCCAAATGATACGAAACTTGACAGGCGGTCTACCGGTAGTAAACCAAGGCCGCTTGGCAAGTCTCAGTCCAATCCGGAAATGTTTAATCCCCACACACGAAAGAAAGTTAGAAATGACCACCGGAGGAGAACGAAGCGCCGGAATGCAAAACGGACAACGGGGAAAATGCTCGAATGCATGAGACAAACACGTATGCCAATGCAATGCACATGATGACATGATATGAGATGCATGACAAAGACAACAACACACGGAGACAAAGACCCGAACCCGATGAATAAATATAACTTAACGCCGGAAACGGCAAGAGTTGGAGTACAAAAAAAGGGAAAGTTACATCCGGGGTGTTACAAGCATCTAGCAAGCAAAGATAGAAGTGATTTCAAGGGTATGGTCATATTTCCTGCAAAGTACTCGGAGTTTCCTTGATCCTCGTAAGCGAACTCAACGGGCTCCTCGTTCACGAACTCGTCTCCCGACTCTACCCAAGCAAGAACAACCAGCAAAAGAACACAATCAACCACGTGCAATGCTCAAGCAACATGATGCAAACATGGTATGCTATGCGGGATGCGATATGTGATGCATATGCAAGATTTGCAAAGGAATTATTGAACCTGGCCTCAACTTGGAAACCCAAGAGTGCCACTGGAAAGGTGAGGTGATTTCAGTTGAAATCGATATAAAGATCACCAGAATCGGATGCACGGTTTGGAAATGGCAAGCAAAACAAATATGGCACCGGTCTGCGATAATCAGCAAGTGACCAACTAAATGCATCAAGATATATATGATACGGCACTCAAACATGACAACAAAATACATGGTAGGGATCCACTCATGAAGCTTGACAAAAGATGAACACTGAGCTACGGCTAATTCATCCATTAACAGGTTCAAACAAGCATGGAAAAAGAGCAAATGATAATAGGTTTCAGACTTAGTGAAATTAACACAAGTCTGGAATTTATCATCAGGAAGCACACTTTAGAGCATGAAAACTATATACTACAGGAACACATCATGGCAAAGAAAGGCATGGCATGAAGCTACTCAAATCACTTAACAAAAGTCCCTTAGTGACCTTGAGCCAAAAGGGATCAGAACATACAATTGCAAGCATGTGAACACAGTAAAAACATAAACAGATTCAGACTTAGTGAAAAACTAGAGCATGCAAATCAGTCAACGAGTAGGCATGTTTACGAGCTCGATGCACGCACTACAGAGCATGGAATGACAAACTAAGCATACACCCATGAAGCATACATAGCATAGGAGCTATACATGGCAAGAACAACAACATAGCATGCACGGATCAATAGCAACATCCTCGGCAAAATCGCTAAACATGTCAACAATCTGCCAGGATTATTTTATAGCAAAAGTAGAGCTCGATTGACTCAAGCTAGGGTGCTCCATAAATGCAAACAAAGACATGGATGGATAGAGCACCATAATATTAACAAAACATCCTTACTGATCATCCTCAAAAGAGGCACAGATCACTAGAAAACAACATGAACATATGGCATAAAAGCAAAAACAGGATAAAGACTTAGTAAAATTCTAAGTCCCTGAAATCGGCATCAACGATTACGCTACTTTGCAAGCTTGTGCTAGTCATCACAAATATCACAAAAATACATGGCAAGCACCTCTGTAAAGATAACATGACACTCTACAAAACACATGTAGAGATCAGGATCATAGCATGCACACATTAATCATGGCAAAAATGACAAAAGACTATTTGCTGAAACAGATCTGCAACTTTCCTCACATAGCCCTCTTCCAACAGCATTTCGGGCATCAAGATGAGCTCAAATGAAAATGATGCAATGAGATCCGGATTTTCGGGGAAGAAGTCAACCGGGTTATGGCATGCGGAAAAAATGCAAATTAGCTAGGGTTTTCGGGGAAGAAGTCAACCAGGTGATACTCTAGATCCAGATCTGGATCGGCACGGATTATGAGGTTCGTCGGAACTGCACTGTAGACGGCCGTCGTGGTTGAAGGATCTGGCCGGAGAGAGGAGGAGCTTGCCGGAGCTGGGGCTGGCTGGAGCTTGAGAAGGCGATGGCGGCGAGGTGGAGGCCAGCCGGCGTCGTGGAAGAGGAAGGCGGGGCATCGGCAGGCGGCGGTCCGGTGCGGCGGAGGCGGCGGTCCGATGCGACGGAGGCGGCGGCCCGATGCGGTGAGCTGCGAGCTGGGCGGCGAGGTAGCGCGGGCGGCGGGCGAGTCGAGGGAGACACAGGCGGCGATAGGCTCCGAGGGCCCTCCTCGGGCCCGGCGGGCCTCGACGGCGGTGGGGCAGGAGCTGTCACGTGGCGTTCATTGATTCGCCATGGGCGACGGCGGCTCTGTCCGGCCGGGACAGACACGCCCGGCGCGGCGCGAGGGAAGAATTAGGGTTTGGAAGGGGAAGATCCGGGATTTAGAATGGGGTGTCTATTTATAGAGGTAGAGGGAGTTAGGAAGCTCCAAATGGAGTGCGGTTTGCGGCCACGCGATCGTGATTGAACGTTCTAGATGATGGAGAGGGTTTAGGTGGGTTTTGGGCCAGTTTGGAAGGGTGTTGGGCTGCAACACACACGAGGACTTTTCGGTCCCTCGGTTAACCGTTGGAGTATCAAACAAAGTCCAAATGGCACGAAACTTGACAGGCGGTCTACCGGTAGTAAACCAAGGCCGCATGGCAAGCCTCGGTCCAATCCGAAAACGTTTAACACCCGCACACGAAAAGAGGTAGCAAGGACCACCAGAGGACATAGGAGCGCCGGAATGCAAAACGGACAACGGGGGAAATGCTCGGATGCATGAGACGAACATGTATGCAAATGCAATGCACATGATGACATGGTATGAGATGCATGACGAAGACAACAACACACGAAGATAAAAACCCGACACCGAGGAAATAAAATAACTTAGTGCCGAAAACGGCAAGAGTTGGGATACATATAAGGTAAATTACATCCAAGGTGTTACACATGCTCATACCTGTCATCGCCGCGTAGCGCTGCAGGCCCACGTCGTCGTCGCTCCTCGGGACGAGAAGACCAAGAGAGTCAAACCAAGAGTCGAGCCGTCGAAGACGACGAACACTCAAACAGGTGAACGAAAAGAAGGAAGTGACGGAACTCAAGGAACGATCGGAATCAAGGTTAGGGTCTGATCGATCATGTGATCCGAACAAACAGGAAACGAGAGATTTGGTTTCCACGTTATTCTCTGCCTACATGCGAACATGGGCCAGGCCTTTTTCTTATTTCCTTCTATGTACGCAGTACACAAGGCTGAATTTAAAAAAAACATGATGGCGTAGATCATGGTAATTATTGTTAATTGATATTTTCCTTCTATGTACGCAGCACACAAGGCTGAGTTTTAAAAAAACATGATGGCGTAGATCATGGTAATTATTATTAATTGATATTTTCCTTCTATGTAAGCAGCACACAAGGCTGAGTTTCAGAAAAACAAATATATGATGGCGTAGATCATGGTAATTCTTGCTAATTGATATGATTAAAATAGGCCCAGGTTGGAGCGAGATCGTGGTAATTATTGCGTAATTATGATGGCATAGATCATATGGTAATTGTTGATAACTGATTATGGTAAATGATGTGATACAACATTGAGGCAATCCAGTCCATTGAGAGATGGCGGATGTATGGCTGAGATGTAATCTTTCTGCCACAACTCGATTGTTTAATAGTAGTGGAGATGAACATTTTTCAATGCAAATACATTTTTACAGTACTTGTTGAACATGTTTTCATATATGTAGTGAACATTTTCCCAAGACGTTTTTTAATACACAATGAACATTTTTTATAGTGTAAATACATATTTATACATTGTGAGAATTCTGCCTAGCTGATGAACAAATTTAAGTATTGTTAATACTTAATACAACTTTTGAATACACAATGACCATTTTTCTATTGAATAATTAACATTTTCATAGTACTTACTAAACATTTTTTAAATATGTAATAAGCATTTTCCTAAGACATGTTTTAAACACTATAAAATGCTACTATGAACATTTCTCTCCCTAATGTAATTGATATTTTTTTAAGTATTGCAATTTCTATTGAACAATTAACATTTTGATAGTACCTGTTGAACCTGTTTTGAAATATGTAATGGACATTTGTGAAATACACAATGAACATTTTTAAATGCGAACACATTTTCATAGTACTTGTTCAACAGGTTTTGAAATATGTAGTGATCATTTTTCCAAGACATTTTTGATACACTATGAACATTGTTTTTAAATGCAAATACATTTCCTATACACTATGAGCATTTTTCTTCCTAGTTGATGAACAAATTGAAGTATTACTAATACAATTTTTTGTTAGACAATGAACATTTTTCTATTGAAGAATTAACATTTTCATAGTACTAATTGAACATTTTTTGAAATATTTAATAAGCATTTTCTTAAGACAATTTTCAACACACTATGACCATTTTCTGAAAATGCATTTTTTTAATACTAGAATATTTATATCCCTAATGTAATTGATGACCAATTTAAGGTATTGCAAATACTTTTTAAACATTTTTCTATCGAACAATTAACATTTAGATTGTACTTGCTTAACTTGTTTTGAAGTATGTAATAAACATTTTTCCAAGCCATTTTTTAAATACACTATGAACATTTTTTTACTTCAAATACATTTCACAGTACTTGTTGAACACGCTTTGAAATATGCTGTGAATATTTTACCAAGACATTGTTTAAATAGACTATGAACATTTTCTTAATTACAAATATATTTTTAAGTAATTCACAAAAAAGACATTATTCAGTATACTATGAGCATTTCTCAAATAACTTATTCAGGCTTCCAAATAGAGAATTTTTCAAATGTTCATCATTATTTTAGATTGTACTCAGCTTTTTGAATTATCGCTTCATATCTTTGTAGATGTACTTCTTTGAATGTTCTATCCAAACAATAAATTCTCCAAAAAAACAAGTATGTCACTCCAGCTTTCAACTTATTTCTTCTTCCTTCATGTATCTCTTCAGCTGGATGTGCAAGCTCTATGGGAAAAGTTTGTCTTCCAACTCATGAAAAAAGGACAAGAAAATTAAACTACCGTTTGTCGAGGATTTAATGGACACATATGTAAGTTTTTGGTGTATTAAATTTCCTTCTCAATGAAATTCTTGATCAAATCTTCCAAAAAATGACATTGTTCTGTACTCATTTTCTTTTCTCATTGCGTGCAAGCTCCCCAGCTTCTGAACTAACAAGAACTAAGAAAGTACATAATTTTGTATTTTCCATCGATCGAATGACTGTTAGCACGAGAATGAAAGCTCTGATAACTTTGACGACTAAAGAAGAGTGAGGGACTGAACAACAACTTAGCAGCTGACCAACTAACCAAGCACTATTTCCATGCTTAGCTCAATGACAAAGCTATTGTACCAAACTAAGCAAGTACTTGTTTTGTACAATGAACGGAAGAGTTTTCTACACTTGTTCTTACATTCTTGAATCCAGTTCCTTATTCAACCGAAGTGAAACAACTTACACTAGATGTTAATACAAGTAAACTACAACAACTTAGACTAGATGTTTTGCAAACATCTTACTAGATTCAGTCCCTTTTTTTGTCCAAGTGACATTTTCTTCATAATGCAACTTGAACTGAAAGGGAAGGACATTCATTAAGGCTTTGTTTGGGTGCAAGGGTAGGATAACCGAGGGTGACGGGGGATTTTCGCAAGCATATGTTATCCCCATCTACAAACGAGAACATCACATGACCATTTTCTGTGCTAGAATAAGAATAGCAAATACACAAATGTCAGAATTTACTACAAATATATATGATTTTGTAGTTGGGAAAGATCTCCCACTACAAACAAAAACATCATGTGACCATTTTCATACCCTAGAATAAGAACAAGCCATTGTTCGACAAGTTCCAAAAGATAGAACTACCAGGCCAACGGCAATACGAATGAAAAACAATAATAGCCATAGAAAAATAGTAAAAAGCAAACGAAAAAGAAGAAGTGAAGAAGAGATGAAAGGAGCGAAGCAAACAGGGAAGAAGAAGCGAACAAAAGCAAGCGAACAACAAAACTAATGCTATTGGAATGGCCCACTAAAATCATCCCATGAGGCAAGCAACCTTCTACCGCGCCAAGCGAGATATAGAAGCGCCCAGCGCCATGTCACACAAAAGAAAAGGAAAAAAATTAACAGAGAAAACAGAGTAACGAGCGAGTGCGCTGACTATTTCTCATATTAAGCGAGACCGTACGAACTCTCCCGAACTCTGGCTGAAGGGTGTACAGTAATTGTGCCGGCCCATTTCACGCAGTTAAATGAAAATAGGAAAATTGGGGATCAATCCCTGGTCTCCTGGGAGATGGCTCGCTCTAATAGCCATTGCACCCAAGTCTTGCACGTGATAATCACTGGTGCGTTGTGTACTTGAGGCGAATCAAGCCGTTTTTCCACTGGGTTTCACGTTTTTTTTGTTTCTTGACAGGGTTTTCTTCTTTTTTGTTTGGTTTTCTTTTTTCTTCTCCATTATTTCTGGTTTTCTCTTTTCTTCCCCATTTTTCATTTTTCTTATGTTTGTTTTTGTTTTCACCCTATATTTTTGTATATGTGAAAAACAATTTTCCAATCCACGTTTAGCATTTTTTCAATACCAATTTAACATTTTTTCAACACATGGTCAATATTTTTTCTATACACATTTTAAATATTTTTCAAATGATTGATTAAAATTTTCTAAATATTTAATTTTTTGAATAAAAGGTCAACATTTTTTCTATACACATTTAAAATTTTCCAAATGCTTGATTAACATCTTTCTAAATGCAATATTAACATTTTTTGAATACAAGGTCAATTTTTTTTACACATTTAACATTTTCCAAATGCTTTATTAACATTTTTAATACTTGTTCAACAATTTTTTGAATGCTTGATTAATATCTTTTATATACACTATAAAGAAAAAGCATCATTTTTTTAACACATGGTCAATATTTTTTCTATAGACTTCTAACATTTATCAAATGTTTGATCAAAATTTTGCGAATACTTGTTTAACATTTTTTTTCAAATGTTTTATTAACATTTTTTTATTTAAATGATAAAAAAACCCACCATTTTTTAATACATAGTCAATTGTTTTGCACATGTAACATTTTTCAAATGCTTGATCACAAATTTTTCAATATTTCCTGTTTTTGTTTATTCTATGTTAGAATAATTCAGGATTACAAAATGGTTCTAAAATTTCAAAAAAAAAATTACGAGTTTTGAATTGTAAAAACAGTTCTTGAATTCAAAAAATGTTTACGATTTAGAAAAATCATGTTTTATTTTGATGAAAATAATTATGAATTTTTTTTAAACTTGAAGAAAAAAAAATTAATTCGATGATTTTTTTAACTTGATGACCAAAATTTGTATTCAAGAACATTTTTTGAAAACAAATGGATGAACAAATTTTTATTTCGATGAACATTTTTCGAAAATAATGAACAAATTTTGAATTTTATTAATATTTTTATGTCGGTAATAAATTTTGAATTGTGATGAATACTTTTAAAATCCGATGAACAAAATATTGAATTCGATTAACATTTTTAGAATTCGTATAGGATTCCCCTTAGGGGCGCCCGAGAGCGAGCGAACAAAACGTGAACGAGTGCTAAGAAATGGGTCGACCCAAGATTGTACGGCCACCTGAAAGCTTCGGGCGATCCAGAAGCTAGTCTCGCGTTAGGCGAGATATAGTTCTCGTACAAGACGCGTGGCGAGCGATCCGGGGTGGGACGACGCTTCGCTGGAAGGATCGGCCGACGGGGCCGGTCAGCTAGCGGCGTGTGCTCGCCACACACCCCAAATCCTCCCCCACACGGCCACGCCTACTCAAGCACACAGACGATCCATACATCCACAACCCCCACCAAACCAATCCGACCAACCAAGAAACACCGCCGGCCGCAGCCACCAAGAACCATCCATGGCGACCCTGTTCTGCGCGGCCGCTGCCACCTCGTGCCGTCTCGCCTTCCCGCTTGCCGCGCCGGCGCCGGCGCCAGGCCTTGGCCGCGGCCGGGCCCGACGCGGCACGGTGGCGGTGCGTGCGGAGGCAGACACCGCCGCTGCTGGGACCGGGATAAACCCGGCCATCCGGAAGGAGGAGGCCAAGGTGGTCGACACCGTCCTGGCCGGGGAGCTCTCCAAGCCGCTCACCCCGTACTGCCGGTACCAGTTCCCTTTCCCCATCCTGCTATTTACTTCTGATTACTAGTACATGTTTATGTTTGGTGGTGCAAGAAGCCATTTTAGTCACCCGCGTACACGTTGCAGGACGAGATTTGCAGGGCATGCCATTTCACTCACCATTAACATAGTACATATGCAGTGTGTAGTTGGACTGCGCAAATAAATCATGTCGAGACAATGTTCTGACTTCATTAAACAAGCGATTATTATCGAAGAGGAAAAACCTTTTGAGATATCCAAGAGGATAAAGAACTGTGGTTCTTTTTCAAGGATGTTCTGCAGAACAAGTACTTGCTTTTTTATTTAGAGGAGGATCACCCGGCCTCTGCATAGAACAAGAACTTGCTGGTTCTTAATGCAATCCGGGTCCAGACAGATGGCAACTTTTCTGATTGTACTGTTTTGATGGCATTTTTCCATCTCCAGTTTTAATTTAGCTAACTACAACCTTGACAGGAACCTGCAACAAATAATTTACATGGGTAAATCGAATGGTAATTTGATTTGTTGTAAGAGGAAGATTTGTACTGCTACGGGCAACTGTCTCTAATCTAAATTTAGTTGGTTAAAGGTTTGAGTGGACTCTGCAAGAACAATAAATTTAATAAATGGGCTTGGTTGATCGCCTACGGTATCCCAAGTTGGCGTGCGAAGCAAAATTTAGACTGCTACACTGAGTTTTTTTACCTTCAGTAACTGAATTGATCCTATGATCAGCAAATTTTAAGCCTTAGAATGGCCAACGGTAGAAACTAAGTAAAGAGAATACATAAATCTTCATGATTGTTTTGTGCACTGTTATATTTACAGTAGCTGAGTTGTAATCCTGATACTGTTGCTCTCCTGATGAGAGCCAATTTAAGTTTAACTGTACTCTGTTGCTGTTGGTTAACCTTCTTAATGCAAGCATAATGCAACACTGTTGCATTTCATAAGAAAAAAATGTTCCGATGAATTACCCGTTATTACTTCATCCAAAACAACTGCACTCTTATAACTATATCTGCTGAACTATACTAGAATTTGCAAGCTGAATCCCAGTTCGTTGATACTCCCTCCCTAAAGAAAAACAAGAGCGTTTAGATCACTAGTGGTCTAAACGCTTTTATATTTCTTTAGGGAGGGAGTACTTCAAACAAATTATTAATAGTGTTTATTGATCCAAACTGCGGGGACCAGCCAATTGATGGTCTTTATGCTGTTGATGCCTGCATTACAGAGTTCGTCTTCCTTTGAAATACTTGATTTGCTTACCATTTTGAAGTTCCAACTATTACTCATTTTCCTCTAAATGAATGATTACTGACTTTGATTCATGTGTTTGCCACAAGGTGCTGGAGATCGGGAACATTTCCACTGTGTGATGGAAGCCATGTGAAGCACAACAAAGCAACGGGTGATAATGTAGGGCCCTTGCTTGTTAAGAAGTAGAATGAGTTATTTTTCCTCAATTTGTGTTGAGTGGAATAATGTGTATATCGTAGTTGGTATAACGTTTTTCTCAAATGTAATAATGAAGTTCCATGCTGCAACAACCCTGTTGATCAAAAGAGCAGAATTAAGAGAGAAATTGCCATGCTACAAAGCAAAATAAGTATCATTTCTGCACACTAGTCAATGTGTACGTGCATTGCACGTATTTGGAAGTACATATTAATTGCATGCGGATATTAAGTAGGATATTATTTGCGTGTTATTATGTGATTAGCACTATATTTGACATGAAATTAACTGCACGCTAAACGTGTTGAGCGCTTGACATTGAAGCAGTTTTGGTCGTTGGATTGACATGATTTGATGGTCGAGATTAATTGGATTTGCCCCTCTGGGTCTTTTTATATTGGTATAGATATAGATACTACATGCATAGTGTCCCATGAATTTGATAAAATTTTATAGGATGCACTAAAAGGAGAGTATACTCGATTTATCAGTCACTTTTCAAATCCGCAAGTGCGATGATACAGGCCAATGAGAAATTTGAAAATGCGCTCAAATCAAGTAATGCTTAATATAAATAAATTATTTGGAAATGTGCTGCTCTTGTGAGGGCGACCCGAGCCATAGTTGTCGCCATCCATCTTCTTTTTTCCCTCCTCGCAGCCCGTGCCCCGTGCTGCACTTGATTCGAGTCAAACTTGGTTTTAGGCTGGTCATAGTAGGGAGTAACTTAGACTAGTGTCATGCATATGACACTAGTCTAAGTTAGTACTTCCATAGTGCAAAGTATCCTAGTAGTAGTATCATAGTTTGTTTCATTTATTGCCTTATAGACTCATTTTGCCTCGGGAAGCGCTATGTTACAGTAACATATTATGGGCCTGTTTGGTTCCAAATAAGTCACCAACTTATAAGTCGAAAAGTGAAAAAAGTGACTTATTTTGCCAAACAGACCCGACTTATAAGTCACCCCAACTTATAAGTCATAAGTTGCTGCACCCCAACTTAAAACTTATAAGTCACCTCCTTTTGCGTGGGTCCCACCACCTGCATGATGTTGATTGGTGTGGAAAGGTGTGTCAGGTGACTTATAAGTCAGGTGATAACCAAACAGGCGTGACTTATAAGTCACTAGTTTTAAGTCACCTGACTTATAAGTCGGGTGACTTATTGAAACCAAACAGGCCCTATGTTACTCCAAGCACCTCTCTCTTCATTAAATACTTGCCACATAAACAAAATTGTCTTGGGATGTGTTAAGTTACTACCTAAGTTCCCCCACTATGGCTAGCCTTAGTAAAGCTCCTGTGCTGCACTAAATATCAAGAACCAAGATTTTCCGACATCCAAGCACTTGATTTGAGTCAAACTTGGTTTGCTGTACAGGATTCCACCGTATTTGTCCACACAAATAGTTCTTGATATTTAGTCATGATTGTTTTTCTCCATAGTTCAGTGTCTACATTTTTATTCTCCTAATATAGTCATACTGTCCTTTTTATAAAGTGCAGATGTACTTTAGCCAATTGATTTTAGTAAAGCTCCTGTTTGTACAGTATGGATGAAAAGGTGCACTGAAACATCTTGCAAAAAAAAATAGTCTTGTGCTGGATGCAGTTTTATAATCAGTTTTATAACCACAACTCCAGCAATCTTATTAGCCTTTTCTCATATGTATGCTAAATTAAAATGAGGCCAAACGAAAATTCAACTCGGTGCTCGGGCTCATCTGCTCCCGAGTTATAGTAAATTCAAAAAAAAAATGCTAGGAAAATTCAAAATAAACTGTTTTTTCTTGTATGAAAGATGTTCGCATGCGTGATGTCGGTGCAAAATTTCATCCCGTTTGGACATCTAGGAGCTCATGGCAAAAAAGAGAAAATCGGTCCAAATAGTGCTTGAACAGTAATCTTTCTCACATAGCCGAATTTGTCTTTGTTGTCGCGCGCTCCTCGAATGTCCAAACTCCACCAATTTTTGCACAAATATCACGCACATGAGCATCTTGCTTCCAAAAAAATCAGATGTTTTTTATTTTTTTCTTTTTCTTTTTGCCCGGGCTCATCTGAGCCTGAGAAGCAGAAACACCGCTCTCAAGGCCGAACACATACATTGTAAATATAGCATGTTTTCCCAAAAATGGTTATGGAACTCATAGGCACCCTCCTACTTACTGTAACATAATCGAACTACTAATGGAATTTTTAGACCTCAGTAAAACTATAATTTTGGAGACAAAAACTTACAAATTTGACCTACACAGTATACCTATAAAGATATTAAGATTGGATACTTAAAAATCCTATACGAACTTTTGTCTTCAACATGTATATAGTTTTATGACATTTCAGTAAATATATTCAAGTAAAATATTGGTGGTTAAAGCCAGATTAGGAAGATCTTACCAAAACAAACAACTACTAGGAACTGGATCAATATATGTTTGCATGTCAAGCTCAGCTTATAGTGATTGTGAAGTGGGATTGAATGCATTTTGACGATGAAATCATCTAGGATCAAAGCGGAGGTGCCTGCTTTCTACCAAGAAATTGCATCGTCATTAAATGTTTATGTCTTCCTTTCTTCCTTGACAATCTGAATCTGAATACTATTTTCTTTTTCCCTAAGTTCTCTTTATGGTCCTTTCTGCTGAATATCTTGCAAATGCCACACTGAAGTGCAGGAAATTATTAGGTGTGTGGGTATCAGTCCACTATTTTCTTATGTCTATGAATATATGTACTTCTAAAGTAATACTACTTCCCAGTTAGCTCATTGTGAAGTAATGATACAATCAATGGGATGTTTTTCTACTGTTATGGATCTAGCGGAAAAAATGTTGTTTTGACATAATTGTTTTTCTCCATAGTTCATTGTCAAAATCTTTATTCTCCTAATACATTCACATAGTCCATATAAGCGCAGCTTTTAATTCGTAAAAGTACTTCGTACTTTGCCCAATTGATTTCACTAGATCCCCTGTTCTGTACAGTATGGATGAAACACCTTGTAATTATTGGTAGTCTTGTGCTGAATGCAGTTTATAAAGAAAAATAATCTTTCATGACGATAAAACTGAATATTTTCAGACAGGAGCATCACACAAGGCATGACGAGTTCATGTCAAACACCTAGAACTCAAGTCGTCAACAAGTTGACAACATTGCATACTTGGTTTCACTAATTAAAGTAACAAGCAGATACCAATCCACAGTTACACCACAAGGCGGCATCTTGGCGTTGCCAGGCGAGAGGCTACGATGGATCGGCGTTGCTAGGGGTAGGTTTGGTCGTGTCAGGTGTGGGCTTGCGGCAAGCCTCTCCGGCCTCCTACACTGGCATTGGGCTCCGTACACGAAAGAGGGGTAACTAAAGTACTAAACAAAGAATATATGAAACTGTAAAATCAAGTGCTTTCTCCTCCCATTGCAAAATCATTTTGTTTCTCCCGTTGCAACGCACGGGCACAATTACTAGTAAGTACTAGTAAGCATGCACATGAAATTCACATGCATATGCGTGCCTGGCATGGCAAAGATGACATATCTAGTGCATGCTGATGCGTCTTTGTATCCTGATGAAGCATCAAAACTGTACCCAGGGAAATACCACCGTAAGCATGCTGTAATAAGATGGATATGCTTCATAGCTAACTGTCGCCTGAGTTTCCAAAGATTTTTCTTGTACACAAGTTTTACATGTCAAGTAGTAATAAGATGGATATGCTTCATATCTAACTGTTGTCTGGTTTTCCAAAGGATTTACATCCATTCATCGTCGTGCCCACAACATGAACCAAAAACAAAATTCGTAGTTCAATTCAAAATACAACCTTTTGCAGCAAACTAACCCATGCAAAAATTAATAAGAAATTCACATATGAAGCAGATGTATCAAAAATTTACATGACCCAGCTGGATCATCTTCATCCGCTGTAAAGGTATATCCAGCATCGGCTTCGAAAAAGGCATATCAAACCGCCCTTGTCTCCCTTCAATCCCTCTTAATCTCAGATCCAACGGCTCGCGGGAGCCCGCATCACGGGACGACCTAATCTTCCATACCACTTGATATGTTCCCACATCCAGATAGCTATTAGAAACAACAATATGGCCAGAAACAAAGCTAGCTTAGAACATTCCCCTGGTTCAAACAGAGAATAGATGCATCTGAATAATTATTTTTCATCTACATTTAAATAAGGGAAATAACTACAGGTGTTAAACATGCCAGGGAAACTACAAATCTTTCCACTTAGTACAGAACTATACACTTAGTACAGAATTCACCATGTGCTTATCAGGATTGCAATAAAGGTTAATGACAGTAAAAATGAAAGTTAACCTCTCTCTGGATCATCAAATAAAGAAAATTGAGCACCATCATTGATCCGAGAGCTTATAACATGCAAGAACTATACACTTAGTACATAATTCACAATGTGCTTATCAGGATTGCAATAAAGGTTAATGACAGTAAGAATGGAAGTTAACCTCTCTCTGCATGCATCATCAAATAAAGAAAAACTGAGCATCAGCATTGATCCGAGGGCTTATAACATGCAAGAAATATACACTTAGTAGAGAATTTACCATGTGCTTATCAGGATTGCAATAAAGGTTAATGACAGTAAAAGTGGAAGTTAACCTCTCTCTGGATCAATAAATAAAGAAAATGTGTTTGCCCATCGTGTTCATAAAAATAACTCATTATTTCTAAAACCATTAATTCAAGATATACATCAGATGTGCACTTCTACTTATTCAATTTGGAAGCGTCACATGACAAACAGAGTTTGACTTACTTCAAACAAAACATTCACATGCATGGTAATAGCAATCAATTTGTATAATGACATTTGAGCTTACGATTATGAAACCCATCAAAGATCTTCTTGATGCGAGGTATAGCAGTAGAAAACCGAGAAGGACTCGACCTACAAGCCATCCAAACACCAACATCAATCAGTCAGCTGCACCTATCGAAGATCTTCTTGATAATGTCCTCGTACGACCGCAACCTCGCTCTAGTAGAGCACGAGCTTGAGTTGCAGATGGACAGCAAGGGAGCACGGACTATTAAATCCTATAGATCATTCACCCATATGTTGTCCTAAATCTAGGGATTATGAGAAAAAGAGAAAATAAAAGCATGTACATCAGAGGCAACTAAACAAAAACATCGCCACGGTTCATTTAACATATAAAGCATTTCAAAAAAATCATACGGCGTGTAAGTAGGAGTATCAACATTTGGACATATATTTAACAACTAACACATAGTAAATGAACTGCCCCTGTCCGCCTCCTTGTGCCTACTCGTGGTGCGTCTCGGGGCTACCAAATTTGATGAAGAAAATCAACTGTAAAGAACAATGTCCCGGGCCTGCTCTCCCTAGTATTCCAACTCAGTTCTTCAAAATATATTTGGCCAAAATCTATGTAGCCCCTGGGCATGGTTTCTTTTGCTAGATATTTTTCACTTTTAACCTTTTATATATGTAGACATGACATATCACTGGACATAGCATAACGATATTCCCAAAAGATATGTGTTGATGTGTTTAACTCTCTTCCTTCTATTGGTATAATGTGAGAAAATTGCATTGTCCAGAAAAGTGATTCTTTCAGGGGATCTGCTTACTCCATATCTAAAACCCACATCAGTGTTCCTATGCATTGCATATTTGTTTTTTATACCATTCAGTGATGTAAGTTTTGCAATTATATGTCAGTACATTCTTTGTTTTGAACCATGTACAGAAAAAACCAAACGCCTTGGATAACTTAGAACTTTAGCAATCATTCACACTGTGTGGGGTGCCTTGTATCTGTGGGTGTACGTTCAATTGCTGAGGTCCTTTCGCAAAACAAAAAAGAGATAGTAGCAGCCATCGGTATTGAACACGGGAAGAACTATACAATAAACTGTCATTCCAACATGGACGAAGCAGAATATTACTATGAACCAATCACGTAGATAAATTCAGAAATTCGTCTGGGCCTGTCGGACACATACCAGTGTAGCATGCGGAGGCGGCGCGTCGGGCAGACCACGCGTGTTAAGGGGCCGCAGATCGACGACGAAGGAAGGCGCTGATTCGGGCTTGATTGCGGCGCCGGAGCGGGGGAGAGCGCACAGGTAGGGAGCCACCTGCCACGACGTGGCTGCGACGATGCGGCTGAAGACGTCTGTGTCTTCCTCCCCGTCGCGCTCACCAAGGCCTTCCGCGGGCGGCATGGGTACGGCCGGGGGTCGTCCTCTCCACCTCCCTCGTCCATGTCCTCATCAGCGCCACCGACGCCTACGCGGCGCTCGCCTACTACGCCGACCCTGGAGGGACTTCCCCTTCGCCTGGCTCCTCCGCCTCGTCGGCGACGGCCGGGCACGGAGGAACGCGAGGCGGCGGCTGGGCGCGGATGATGCATCAGGGCGGAGGCCATGGAGCGGCGGTGGAAGCGCGTCAGGAAGCTTTCCGACGAGTTCGACCGCATCACCGCCGCGCAGCAGAAGGGAAGAAGAAGCCCGCCGCTGCAGAGGTTGGGGAGGAGGTGGACGGAATACGTGCGTGTGTGAGTTCCGGTTAGAGATCGTGGAGCGATCGTGGGCATGGAGCGGGCAGGATAAGTGGGCACAATTTTTTCCATGGGCAGAGGAGTTCGGTTGACAGTAAAACATGGTTGGTGTTAAACATGGGAGGGCTATGGATCTTTGGATTACTTTTATTGCACGGTGTAGATAATTTGGTTCTCCGCCCTCTCGTATTTTTATAGAGGTAGTAGATTAAAGAATATTACCCGCAAAAAAAATATTAAAGAGTATTGAACGAGTATTTGAAAAATACGAATATTTAAAAATATTGAATATGTATTAAAATGTTGAAAAAGTATTTGAAAAATGTTGAATAAGCGTTCGGACAATGTTGAATGCGTGTTCAAAAAAGTTGATCACTTATTTAATTTTTTTTTTACATATACAAAAATATAGAGTGAAAACGAGAACAAACATAAGAAAAAACAAAAACAAAAAATAAAGAAGAAAAAGAAAAACCAAACAAAAAATGGAGAAGAAAACCAAAAAGCTAAATAAACCAAAACATGAAAAATGAAAAAAAATGAGAAAGAAAAAAGAAAAGAAAAACAAAACCAGAGAAACCCACGCTCATTTCGCCTCAACTACAAACCGTCTTAGAGCATCTCTAGCAGACCCCTTATATCACAGACCCTTATATTACTTTTACAGTTCACGGAAAAACCGGTTTTAAGGGCTGGCGCAGACGTCGGCCGAACAGACCCCGTATAATCAACCCGTAAAAAAGAATATTCTCTGAATATACCTCTTCCTCTTCCTCACGCCAATTTGAAATCGACCGCCGACCGACATGCGGACGATGAAGACGCAGGGCGGCCGCGGCGCGGGCGGAGGCCAGAGCGGCCGGGGCGGCACGGGCGGATCGAATGACCGGGGCATCGAGCTAGCGGAGCCACGGGCGAGTGCAGCGGCCAGGGCCGAGGGCCCGCGGGCGAGCGCGACGGCCGGGGCGGAGGGATGGCGGGCGAGCGCGGCGGCCGGAGCGGACGGCCGGCGGGCGCGCGGCCGGCATCCAGGGACCAGCCACGGGCGAGCGCGGCTGCCGGGGCGGGCGGCCGGCGTCGGGGACGAGCGGACGGGAGCGAGCCATGAAGGTTTCGATGGCAGTTAGACTCCCGCCAACGGTCTCTCGAGTATATAGGGCCCCTTCGGTTTGGCTCTGAAATCCTTATTTTTACGGTTTCAACAGGGATGTTTTCCGCGCCTCTTAATTTTTTTTACGGGTCCGGCATGTTTATAGTGTCTTATTCTCTCCTCCGGCCAGAACCCTCGAAGCAGCAGCTTCTTCGATCACCCTGCGCCGCGGAGCAGCGCTGCCCCACTCCCGTCCATGGTCTGGAGCACGGGCAGCGACCCAAGGCATGGGAAGCTCAAGGCCAAGGTAAAGAGTAGCGCCGCCTTTTATTTACTATGTTCTGGAATTTGAGGGACGTCTAGGCAAGATGGTGAAATTTGGGGAGTTAATTGGACAGAGGAGTTAATATTGTATGAATTGCAGAAGCTTTGGATGGTTTGAGCTAGGGTTCCGAAATTTTGAACAATTTTCATGCTATGTATATTGCACCATGTATATAGCCTTTTCCACTACAATTTCAGGGATTATTTAGTTAATAATCAATGCGGCAAAATAGATTACTAAATATAGTTATAACATTGTCTTGAAGGCAACTGAGTGGATGCAGCCAAATGATGATTATCGATATGATGCACAACCATCACAGAGGCCCACAGATTTTATTTGCCAACCTGGTCCAGCCATGCACATCGACCTTCTCAACAGGGAGCGGCTTCGTTATCCAATGGTACTTCTTATACATCTCAGTGTCTTTTCTTGTATCTTATAGTTTGCGCTGAATTTGCAAAGTTATGCTCAATTTTGCTCCAAAGTAAAAAAGGTAGAGTGATTGTTGCTCTGAAATGTGTGGCAGACATCGATAAGTATAAAGTAGGAGTCTACTCAGTTAGATACATACGTCTATGGAGTAGCCAATACTTGATTATATGAAGGGGCTATATGTTAGTTCACTTGTATACAACACGGATAGGGACATTTGGAGCATAATTTATGTTCAAGTATGACTCGTTTATATGCACAAGAAGTTATGCAGGGTATGTAATTTTGCGACAATGGCAAGGATAACGATCAAGCTTAGTTGTTCTTAGAACAATAGTTCATTGCATACAAAAGTAGATAATGTTGTGTGTATGTGTGGCGAGAGGATCTTTGCCATAATAATCTAACTTTGTCTTGAAGAATCCACAATCTTGAAAACATCACTGTGGGAGCACTTGAATGTGCAGCGATGAAAAAAGTGTCTATGGGAGTCCCTGTAACTAATTGTTTAACTGGTTGTGTTGTTGCGTTGGTCATGCCTCTTTGAACTGCTGCCTTCTACTAACACTAAGGATATTAGTCTAGTTTTTTGTAGGTTTTTGTATTCCAAGGTCAAATCACTACGTGTTTTTTTGCATGTGTTCGACAAATACACCCTCTTTTAAAAGAGAGAATTGCATCTAGTGACTTTTAGTAGTGCTTGCCTAGATTGTAAGGTGATACTTGGAGAGAGTGTTGTCCCTTAGCATAAGCTTTTGGTGGCTGTCTTCCACTTTCGGATTCGTGTCCAGCGGGATAAGCGCGGCAAAGTCGCTAGAACGAAGTGGTGGAAGTCAAGTGGGAGGCAGTTGAGGCTTTCAAGGAGAGGATCATTAAGGAGGGCCCTTGGGAGGAAAGAGGTGATGCAGGCAATATGTGGATGAAAATGACAACTTCCATTCATAAGGTGGCTTTAGAGGAGTTTGGAGTGTCCAGGGGAAGCAACCGCGAAGTTAAAGATACCTGGTGCTGGAAAGATAATGTCCAGAAGGCTATTAAGGAGAAGAAAGATTGTTTGAGACACACACACCTGGATAGGAGTGCAAACAACATAAAGAAGTACAAAGTGGCAAAGAAGGTCGCAAAGTGAGCTGTGAGTGAAGCAAGGGGTCGGGCGTATGAGGACCTCTACCGGCGCTTAGACATGAAGGAAGGTGAAAAGGACATCTATTAGATGTCCAAGACCTGAGAGAGGGAGACTAGGGATGTTGACCAAGTCAAATGCATCAAGAATGGAGCAGATCAACCCTTGGTGAAGGACTAGGAGATTAAGTATAGATGGCGGGAGTACCAAGCTGTTCAATGGAGAGAATGAGATCTCTACCATTGAACTGGACGACTCCTTTGATGATACCAACATGTGTTTTGTGCGGCGAATCTAGGAGTTGAGTTCAGCTAGGCTTTCAAAGGATGATAGGAGGCAAGGCGCTAGGTTCTGATTGTATCCCCATTGAGGTGTGGAGAGGCCTCGATGACATAGTGATAGTATGGCTAACTAAGCTTTTCAACCTCATTTTTCGGGCAAACAAGATGCTAGAAGAATGGAGGCGGAGTATATTAGTACCAATCTTCAAGAACAAGGGGGGATGTTCGAAGTTGTACTAATTACCGTGGAATTAAGCTAATGAGCCATACAATGAAGCTATGAGAGAGAGAGAGAGAGAGTCATTGAGCACCGCTTAAGAATGACAATTGTGACCAAAATCAGTTTGGTTTCATGCCTGGGAGGTCGTCTTCTTGACGCGACAACTTATGGAGAGATATAGGGAGCAAAAGAAGGACCTACTTATGGTGTCCATTGACTTGAAGAAGGCCTACGATAAGATACTGCGGAATGCCATGTGGCGGGCCTTGGAGAAACACAAAGTCGCAACAAAGTACACCATCCTTATCAAGGACATGTATGATAATGTTGTGACAGGTGTTCGAACAAGTGATGGCAACACTGGTGACTCCCAATCAAAATGGACTGCACCAAGGGTCGGCTTTGAGCCCTTGTCTTTTTTGCTTTGGTGATGGATGAGGTCACAATGGATATACGAGATAGCCCATGGTGTATGCTCTTTGCGGATGATGTGGTGCTAGTCGATGATAGTCGGACGGGGGTTAACGTAAGTTAGAGCTATGGAGACAAACCTTGGAATCGGAAGGTTTTAGGCTTAGTAGAACTAAAACCGAGTACATGAGGTGCAATTTCAGTACTACTAGGAATGAGGAGGAGGTTAGCCTTCATGGGCAGATGATACCTCAGAAGGACACCTTTCGATATGTGGGGTCAATGCTGCAAAAGGATGGTGAACCAATGAAGATGTGAGCCATCGAATCAAAGCTGGATGGATGAAGTTGCACCAAGCTTCCGGTGTTCTCTGTGACAAGAGAGTGCCACAAAAGCTAAAAGGCGGGTTCTATAGGACGACGATTCGACCTGCAATGTTGTATGGTGCCAAGTGTTGGCCGACTAAAAGGCGACATGATCAGTAGCTAGGTATAGCGGAGATGCGCATGTTGAGATGGATGTGTGGCCACACAAGGAAGGAATCGGTCTGGAATGATGATATTCGGGATAGAGTTGGGGTAGCACCGATTGAAGATAAGCTTGTCCAACAGTGTCTGAGATGGTTTGGGCATATTCAGCGCATGCTTCCAGAAGCTCCATTGCATAGCGGAGGCTAAAGTGTGCGGATAATGTCAAGAGAGGTCGTGGTAGACATGACAGGAGTCCATAAAGAGAGATCTGAAGGACTGGAATATCACCAAAGAACTAGCCATGGACAAGGGTGCGTGGAAGTTAGCTATCCATGTGCCAGAACTGTGAGTTGGTTTCTCTCTAAAAAACCATGAATTGGTTTTGAGATCTGATGGGTTTTAGCTCTAGCCTACCCCAACCATGAGTTGATTATCTATAGCCTCCCATGTTGATCAATATGTGCTTGTGACGATTGTGTGTATTTTGATGACATTGTGAATTTTTAATGTCATTCTTTGTGTTTATTACTAACATCAATCATATATCATGGGAACATGAATGTTATTATTAACATTATTCTCTTCTGTTGAGTCAAATAAATCTTGTACCTGTCTTGCTATTAGATTGCTGAAAACTTTAGAGTTGTTTTATCAGACTAATAAAGCTAACTAGAACTGTTTCATAAATTTCAAGTTGGAGAGAAAGAAGCTAGTCGTTGCAGACCAGGTTAAGAAGCGTCCGACGAAGGCTCTTCAGAAGTGTGCTAGAGATTTTGCAGATGGGCTGTTAGAGTACATTTTCTCAGAGAATGAGAACTACAAATACGTCTTAATTGCCACTAAAGAGAATGCCAATATGCTTATGAAGGAGGTTCTCTCTCTGTCTATCTGTCTCTCTGTCTCTCTCTGATATCTCATGCTGGTATAATTAGAAATGCAAAAGGACCGCATTCTAATGCTGTTATAATTAGAAATGCTAAAGGGCCGCATTTTGTGTTGTCTGTACTTCCCTATTCATACATGTTCAGCCCAAATTTGGCCTTTCTTGCAGTTTACTTGAGTAGTATATGCTAGACTCTCACTGTAGTTACTTAAAGCTACTGTATAAGTAGAGATATTTAATGATTTATTAAGTGTCTACACAACGCCGCCATAATACCAAAGCCATCTGAATGCCCTTATTCTTAAAGGTTCCTTTTGCATTGTTCTGAAGCCTTATAATTCATTTTCTGTGATTCCACTATTTTTTGTAGTAATTTAATTATGATTCGTTCATACCCTGTAACTTTGCAGGGTTTTATTTCTTCTTATGCCCGAGATGAAATATTACATGGTCTTGAAAGGATTAAAAAGGACATTGAAGAAGGAAGATTTCAGTGGAGGGATAATAAAGATCTAAGGACTAATATTATTGACACACTCATTGATATAGTTGGAGGGCCAGCCAAGAGACTGGATAGAGTGATAAGTCATTATGTTCAACTGCTAACAGTCCTCCAATCATGGTGTCATGATTCCATTGATCAAGTTATTTCTCAAACAAAAGAACTCCAGGTTTACTCATGCACACAGCCTGTTATTGCCATGACCATGTTGTTTTTTTCTATAAAAAATCCATTGCTACAGAATTTGTGACTTACTTTTTATTTTATATTTCAACTTAGTCATTAATTCCATTTTTTAGTGATCCATATCTAGAAAGGTATACTCAGATAATTTTACATACTGCCATAACTGAAGTGGTTACAACATGCACATAGCAAGGCAATTTATATGTTGGCGTAGAAAATTTTGCTACCTAGCTACTTCCTAGCAGTTTTTTATGAAACCCACATGCCTATTTGGATTCTCCTAAATATTTGTGGGTATACCAGAATGCCTAGTTGTTGGAGATATTTGAATCAATTATCACTTTGCACAGTGCACTAAATTATCCCTTCCAGTTTTGTAAACCTTAGCTGATCAGCCTTGTCCCTTGGTAAAGGGGGTAGCCATTTTATGTGGGCAGTGGCAAGCTAGAATGGTTGGGTTGGGTGGCCTTGGTACAAGAAGCAAAGCAGAATTGTATTACCTTATCAGTTGTTTGAGCAATTGAGCACTAATTGATAGATGTTATTACAAATGTATTCGACTGTTTGCTTAGTTGTTCTTCTTTTATCGCACTAAAATTTATATGTTGAGCTCTAGCTACATGAATGGCCTCATCCAACTTGAGTACATTATCCATTTCCCAGACTGAGCTTTTTTTGCTAGCAATCAGAAATGGGGGATTGGTCCTCCCTAGCATATGGAGGCGTGCAAACTGGATTCTACTTGGTGATGTGGTATTGTCGCAACTTGAACAGGTACCATCTCATAGATTGTCAGATTTATGTAAGGGTTGTAATACCCATGTTGTAACATAAAACGGATTTTGTTTAGCTCACAACTTCAGTGAGCCTTTCCTTTTAAAATATGGACAAGTGCATTTTTTAAAGTTTTGTAAAATTCCATAAAAATCCCCACATGTACATGTGAGCATAGGAATCTGCAAAAAATATATTATTTGTGGTCTGCATGGAACACAAGAAAGATAGATTATGACCTTAAATATAGTAATAGTAAACAGTGCTGCTTCGAATTAGTTTTCTAACTCACAAAAACTACTTCTTCCCATGAAAAATAACACTAACACATAATATTACAATATTGCATATGTTCTCTCTTTTTTCTTGTAATTTGTTTTTTTCCTCGAAACAGGAGAGGTGCGCCACATTTCATTAAGTAGAGAGAAAAGAGTGCAAAAGGGAGGGTCAAAACAATCCCCCACCCCCTTTAGGGCTTGTTCAGTTTAGGTGTATTTGAAGGGAAATGAGAGGGATTAAATCCCCTACAAGAAAAAATCCTGCAAATCCCCTCAACCCCCTTGGGAGGAGGTTTAACCGAACAGGGCCATGAGGATAAACTGCAAGCCACACATAGACTATTACATAAGCAGAATGTCAAACGATGGATTAAGGGGACGTTTGGTTCTAAGCCTTACATGCCACACTTTGCCACACATTTCTTGGTAAACTTGCCTAAGGTTAGTTTAATAAAATGAGAGCCACAAGTTGACAAGTTTAAGGGAATCTTGCCACACTTTTGAGTGTATGTGACGTGGGACCCTAGTGTGGCAAAAAACATCCTGCCTAAGGTGAGGCTTGAACCAAACACCCAGTCCGGGGCAAAGGGACGAAGGAGAAATTCCTGGGCGCATGGGCTCCACCAAACGGTACTCTCGTTTTGCCACTGTTTGAAGGATCAAATAAGCATTTGGAATGGTGCCATTGAAGACGCAATCATTCCGATGCTTCCAAAGCTCCCAGGCTAACCCTTCCGCAGTTCTTTAGGAACGCCCTTCAGGACTTGGCAGCACCAGCTTGAAAAACGGACCGCTGGAGGTTGTGGTGTTGCTGCAACCAGCCCCAGCTTCTGAAAAATTATCAACCAGACCCGCCAAGCAAAAACACAAAAGACAAGTAGGTGTTGAATTGTTTCCGCAGCTTGATCACAGAGGGCAGACTGCTGGGTGTGGTAAACCACGCTTAGTAAGAGGATCAGTGGTCCAACACCGGTTATTTAAACCACACCATATGCAAAATTTACAGCACAGCGGAGCCCAACTTTTCGAAATTCTCTTCCATGGAGCGAACTTGATGGATCCGAGGAAATACACGTTATAAGCAGACTTACTGGTGTAGGAGCCCGACTGCACAAGTATCCATTTATGCTGATCAAGAACGTCTTGCTGAAGGACCAGACCACCAACCAAGTCCCAAATCCGTAGATACTCCACTATAACCTGGACAGTGAGAGCCCCTCTGATATCTTCCACCCATCTTCTATTATTCAGGCCATGCTTCCTTGGTCTTCGAGGAATAAGCTTGATAAGATAAGGAGCCAATTCAGTAACTGTTCTGCTCTGCAGCCACCGACGAGACTAGAAGTTGATACTCTCCCCATTACCAAAGAGTTTCCACTGCTACACTGAATGAATGAAGCATGAACATTGTGTGGTACCTGAATAGGCAAACCAGCCCAATGTTGAGAGGCATCAGTTTTCTTGTAGCCATAGCCACTGAGGGCGTAGAGCACAACCTAATGTTCCAAGTTGTGGATGCCCAAACCACCATATTGAAGCGGCCAGCGAACCTGTTCTCAAGAAACAAGGAAATTGCCACCATTGGCATTTTTTCCAAAGAAAACCTCTGCCCATTTCATCAATAGCATGGCTTGCCCATTTGGGAAGGTCGAAAGCCATCCTTAAATAGATGAGAATAGCAGTTAACACAGCTCAAACCACAGACGAACAGCCTGGTTCATGAGAGAGGTTATCTGTTATGCGTTTTTCCCCTCCAGTGCTTGGGAGCCAAAAGCAGTTTCCAAACCTACAACACTTTCTTTAAGCCGCATGCTTTTTATTCAAATCCATATATGGGCTATGTATGACCAACAGACTAAAACTGCTTATATCAATGCTTAAATAGCATTTCTACTCCCATTAGTTGGCATATCCATGTGAGTGGCTCTGTGCCTCCTGCAGTCCCCCCAGTACTATCTTTGGATAATGCATTGTATGCTACTGATATCCTTTGAAGTAAGATATATTTCTGGAAAATCCTATATGACGCACGTTGCGTCAAGCTGTCGAGGCTTCGCACAAGCTTCACAAGCGAGCGACGCGATCTGAGCCGGCCCGTTAGTGGTTAGCGTAGCTATTACGTGCAGGTAGTTGTTTTCTTTTAGGTTTTTTTCCTTTCTGTTTCTTTTTTTATTTTTGTTTTTGTTGTTATCTTTTCTGTTTCTTTCTTCTTTTTTATTTTATTTACCTTTTCTGTTTATTTTTTAAAAATGCAAATTTTAAAAAAATGCTTAGAATTCAAAATTGTTCGCAAATTCCAAAATATGCTCGGGGTTTTCAAAAAATGTTAGTGTTTTCAAAAAAATGTTCGCAAATTTGAAAAAATGTTTGCGTTTCCAAAATGTTTGTAAAGTTGAAAATTGCCATATTTTCAAAAAATGTTCATATTTTTCAAGATAATGTTCGCGATTTGAAATTTTTTCGTATTTCTAAAAAAATGCTCGCGCTTTCAAAATAATGTTTGCAATTTTGAAAAATGTTCAAAAATTCAAAAAAATAATCGAAAACATAAAAAATGTTCAAAATTTTCGAATAAATGTTCGCGTTTTCGGAAAAACATTCAGTTTTTGAAACATTTCATATTTTTTAAAAAGTGTTCGTGCTTTCAAAAAACATTTCGAAGTTTGAGAAATATTCATTTAAAAAAATGTATTAGCTACAGTACTCCTACAGTGGCGTTTTACCCAGCTAGAGAATGTCCGTACGAGATGGCAGTTCTTAAAGATGTGTGCTGCTTAAATGTCACCAAAGTTTGTTTGGTCTGTTGGCTATTCCGAGCAAGCGTGTGCATTTACCCTTTTTTGTTTTTCATGCCGTGATACAGTGCACTACTGGGCCGGCCCAGGTCAGACTCCCCTGTGCGTTTGCTCGACAGTATGTCGCAGAACGCGACACATAGGAGGTCCCTATATTTCTGCCAAAGGAGCCTTGCAGTGTTGCATGACCCATTCTCTGCCATGTTCAACTCACAAGTTTTCACTCTATAACTTGTGTACTGCAAACATAAATTGTTGATGTGGATATCTCCCATGTCATGGAAACCTGTTAATCTGATAACATTATTTATTTAATTGGTGTAAACAGCTTGACATGGATGTCTCTCAGCTTGTTAGTTGTAAAAACAAGATGGATTCTACACTACAAACAGCTCTCCCTTCAGACAGCACCTATTGTTCTATGAACAGGTAAGTTAACTATATATTTTCCCTCGACTTTTCAATTTATTTCTTGTTCTGTCAAGTTCTCTTCTATGGAATGGACTCTTGGGTGTAGTTCTGCTTGCTCCTGTATATTTTAAGTGTTAAGCATATGGCAAGGTGCAGCTGATTGTTACTATACTTTTGAGAAAAAGGCAAGCGCATTGCCATTCAGTAAGACATAGTTAGAAGTGTTATCTACAGAAAAAGGAATCCCGAGGGGCAAAGAACCACGGCACCGGCAAAGCCTAGAATGCTGATTTTTCATCGCATGTTGGATAGAAGCACTGCTTGGTCCGGGCTTAGCTTCCCTTGAGAATGGTTCATAAGTTGAACTTGAAAGCTATAAGAGGGAGGGTATATATATAACTCTAAAAGACGTGTGAGATTTTCTAGAGATGTTTGAGTATAGTATGTTATTGAATTCCTAATATACTGTTAAACCATTTCATAAATATTTATATTTCTAATTCCTACATGTGAGCTTTCACCTCTGTTTGTCCATAAATATCATTGTTTGCAATAATAATTCGAAATTTCAGTAAGAACTGAGAAACACAAACACCGAGAAAGATTGCCTGAGGCCGTGATAATTAAGTGTGTTTATTTTCACTAAGAGATCCTAAATCACCCTGTTAAGTTGGACCAAGCGATTTTCCATGTTTTTTAAGGTTTAGTTCAGTTGTTTTAGAATGGTTCTCTAACTGATATGTTTTAGTTATATTTAACTTAACTCAATCTGTTTGATCTGGAACTGTTCCAGTTTATGTAAGGATCCACGTCGCATACACAATTTCGCTGTGGAATTTGGAAATTTGATTGTTGGGGACATCTCCCGCGATCTTTCAAATATTGGATTGGAGCTGAGGTCATGGATGGAGTTGCACTTGTTGACACCAAATGATAAAGTGATTGAAAGTTTTTCGCTTATGCGAAAGCAAATGCTGGATCTAGATAATTTAACAGCCACACGGAGCGCTTATCCTATCTACAATCCTGTTGAGGTATAGCAGCAGAAACTACTACAGTTTGCACCTGTATCTTGTTATGTTCTGCAAGTGAAGCAACTTTCTGAAACAGGATAGCAGCAGGCGATTTTTGGCAAGCTTTAGAAGTGTTTCAGAAATACTTAAAGCAGCCAAAGAATTTGCAAAACAATCATCTTTTGATCATGAAAAGGCTCGAACCTTTCTTGCGCCAAGAGATAATTTTGGTGCTTCACAACTAGCTGAATTCCATGCAACTAAGGTACATTTTATATCTATTAATTTACGTCCTCTATTCATCTTACGTCTTTGTTATTTGCAATTTAGAGCTAGAGAAGTTAGCTAACTGAAAATGGAGCAAACCTTGTCCTATGTAGTTATTTTGTTGTTGATATCATTAATAAAAGAATCTTGGATGGATAATTCTGCTGTTTCTTTCTATTAAATGCTAGCTGGTTTTAATTTTAAAGTTGCACCTCTGCCATTAACAGCCTGAAATATTTTTTTCTCTAAATAAATGAATCAAATAGTGCAAATGTGTAGTTCGTGGATCATGCGTACCTTGTTATAATAACTAGCAACCTGTATGGATGAAAAATAGAAGATATAGCATTTTGACAAGAAGCAAATTAAGGGAAGGGTTTATTAGAAAAAAATCTTGTTTGGGCAGTTTGTCCATTGATCATAATATGTAGTCTAATTTTCTTCTGGGACCACTGGTTCTGGTTTTACCAGACTGATAGAATTCCCAATTTGTTTGGATTGCCTTCCTTTCAAATAATAAGATAAATTCTATTAATTTCTACAGGAAATATCACAATGTAGTCTTCTGGCCTTCTCTTAGGAAAATTTCCCCATTCTTGACGAAGTAAATTATATGAATTAGTTGCATATACTAGAAACTTGATAACAGAATTAAATTCATATGTATGGAACTTTGATTGTACTTTTTGATCATTATAAAGCAGTATTTTAGTGTTGTTTCTTTTCTGCTGTGCCAACCATCTTTGTAGGGTTTCAGCCGTGCTCTTAGCATTTCCATGACTACATTGAACCTTTCTAGTACAATTTATATATGATAAATAATTTTCGTTTTATCATTGACACAATTCTGTGTACTTCTCATCAAAGCAGAGTCTAGACGGTCAGAATAAAGATGAAGGAGGTAGTGCTATCGAGAAGCAAAATTTCAGATTACATAGCGATGATACAATGAGGAAATTGCTCGATTGGCCTCGACGCCTTCAGTCGGAGAAAAATAACTAATGTTTTTTACTTGAAACAAACAGTCGACACAGTTATTTATTTTCTTTAGGTATTTGAAAGAGCCATCCTTGTGGCCCTGTATTATGTGATGTGTTCAGCAAGGATTGGTTTATTCTGCGAGGAGAGTTTTCAGTTTTTCTAATACATGTTGGTTTGATCTATCATCAGGCTGGAGCATGATACAGTTTTTTTTGTTTAGTCTAGGAACATGATATAGCTAGGTAAAGGAAAATGTTAAGACAACCCGGAGGTTCTCCCCTTATTTTTTTGTACCATATTCGAGAAACTCGAAATGGCAAGGCCAACACCAGGGTCTACTTTTGTTTGGGGCTCGAAAGGAGGGAGTGATGAAGGCGCTGCCGTCGACCTCTCTAGAGAGGGGCCAGAGCTGGACGATGACATCTTAATGTAGACGAATGATGCCCTAGGATGGCATTGTAGTCTATCATAAATTACCACAATGGAAAACCATACACCATGATAACACGGTGCCTATAAAAAATCCTGATGGACAAACCACTCGTCAAAGGTAAAACTAAACCAGCAAGGCCTTCCAGTGTGCCGACGGTCCCGATAAGAACCGCACGTATCTCGTTCTCAGGGCACACCTGATGAGCCAGACGTCGGGTTAGCCAGCCATCGTCCAGTTTGGACCAACATTCATGAGAAGCACTGGCCCGGTTTATTGATTAATTATCCACAGGGCTAGCAAGTCCTTATGCAAGTTTTAGTTGTTATTACGAAAATTTAAAACCAAAG
>NC_041388.1:514808540-514821789 GCF_002162155.2 Triticum dicoccoides
CCATGTTAGGAGCGCTTATCATGGAACATAACACTTGTATTACAAAAACTAAGGTGACAAGAGTGAAACAAAACACCAAACAAAAAAGTCAAGCCTTCCACCTTTTACCAAGTATGTAAATGTTGGAACAATGTCCCTGTAATCACCGCCTCACATGCTGTTGTCATGTGCCGCCATCTCGGAGCCACGACTCACTACCAGTGCGGCAAGGGCAGGTGACCAATTAGTGCGAGGGGAGAGGAGGGGCAAAAATGCTAGACTCATGGAGTGCTAGCTCACAAACTTTACATATTGTCATGCAAAATTTCGTTGGAATTTTTAAACGTGGCCAGAATATGAGCGGCGCCCAGCCCATAAAATGTAGCAAAGCTTGAGAGCAACTCTAGTAGACCCCGCATCTCGCCCCGGCCCGCAAAATAACCGCCAAAATGCGGGCGGGGCGAAAAAACCTGCTCGATCAGACTCTGTATCCCGCCCCGGTCCGTAAAAATTTTTGAGGGGCGCGGCAAAATCTCGGCCCCAACCCGTGTATTCGCGGGTTTCTCCCTCGCCGCTGCGGTGCCCTGGATATAAGCGGAAGCGGTTGGTGGGAGACATTTCAGCTCGCGCTTTCCCCACCAACCACCTCCCCTCTCCCCCTCGTGTCGCCGCCCAAGATTCCGGCGAAAGCAGCCGTCAGGAGCTTGCCGAAAGGCCGCCACATGCACGAGGCCTCCTCTCTCCCTCCTGCACCGGCAGGCCGCCAAATTTGCGGATCTGCGGACCTTCATCGCCGGCCGCTGGTGGCTGCGCTAAGCGAGGGAGTGGTCGGGGAGCATCTCTCGCAGCCCTGGCAAGGGCGCATAGCCGCATGCAGGTACGGTTCGTCCTCCCGATGCCGCTGATGATTTGCGGGCATGGATTCGTCCGGCCATCCACCGGGCTCGGCGCTCGCACAGCGGCTCTGTGACTCGCCGATGCCGCTCATACAGTGCGCCGACTGCACGCGGAGAGTGCTGCGGCTAACTTTGGGCACGCCGAAGCACCCCGGATGGGTGTTCTTCAACTACGAAAACGACGGGGTAGGTGCACTTGCGGTAGCTCATTTTGATAGCTCATTCTTTGGTTCAATTACGGTAGCTCATTTCGAACATGCTCATTCATGTGTGTAGGAAGTGGATGCTCATTTTGGTTTTGGGAAGGCGAATACATTGATTTATTGATAGGAAGAAACTTAATAGACGTTGACGCACTCCTTAGAAGAATCGAAGATAATGATGCGGCTGCATGTGCAATTAGAGGGAAAGCAACATCTACTTTTTTTGAACCAAAGATGAAGAAAGAATAATGCAAAATCAAGAATCCGCAGATAAACAATGAATGCATGGAGAAGATATTAATCCAACTAGTGGGAGCAGTTATGAAAGTTGGAAATCTTCTAAAATGCATACTTGTAGTTCGTGTTTTCTTTGGTCTTACCATTCTAGCAAAGATTTGGTGATGTCTTATATATCCAATGTTATTGAAAAAGCAAAAAAAATGCATTATGTTGGATCAAATTAAAATGCAAATTTAGATTTTCCGGGCCGGGAGGAGCTGCGTCAGATCAGACCTCGCAAAGCCGGCCCGTAAAAACGCATATTCCATGAATATTTTTTTTTACGGGTCCGTTATACGGGGTCTGTAACTGAGGCCGTTCGAGCCGGCCCGCAAAGGCGTTTTTCCGCGGACCGCAAACACATTTTGCGGGCCGGCGAGATGCAGGGTCTGCTAGAGTTGCTCTTAGAGGGTTTTATTGGAGCCTCAGAGCAACTCTAGCAGATAGGGGCATACCCAAAAATAACTGTTGTTTTAGTATTTTGTGGCCAAAAAATGGCAAGATCAGATACTGTGAATAAGCACATTATGGGTGTGTCTAGAGCATATCTACATGTGCTCTAGTTATTGCACATCTAAATGAATGAAATAAGTATAGAGAAAAAGAGAAAAAAGAAAAAAAAATATCTACATGAATCTCAACATAAGATCAATGACATAGGACTTAGATGTGCAATACTTATAACACATCTAGATGTGGTTTAGCAAAATTGGCACATTATATAATATGTTTTTTTGCGGCAAACTCAAAACCAGACCTCTCGACAGGCCAATAAAAATTACAGAAACTCAAGTATATTCATACTAGCCTACCATTCAAATTTCAGCCAATTGAAGGCATCTATAATAGAGAAAGTGGCAGCAGTTGACAAGTAATAGATATTTATTTTTAATACGGGGCATTTTATCTAGAGGCACGATAAAAATGGGGCATTTTATCAATTGCAATATAAGACGGGGCATTTTGACTAGGACAGAGCAAAGGTGGGCAAATGATCAATTGGCCCAGACCCCAGAGTATGAGAGCATCTCCAGCCGTGTCTCAGGAAGATCTCTACATACGACTTTTTCACGTTGGTGTCGTGTGTCGAAAAAACGGCTCACCTCATAAGCCCGATTTTCGCCGGCTTGAACCGAATCAGTGCCAGCGGACTCAGACCGAACTCGGCGCGCTGGAGGGCGCCCGGGGACGCTGGGGCGAGCGGTTTTGACGCGAAAGAGCCGCGTGCCAGCCGCGTCAGCGACACCGCCCTCGTCTTCCCCCGACGCATCGGTTTCCCACGGGGAATCAATGGCAAGGCTGCCGCCGATCAGCCTTGCCATTGATTCCTCACGGGCGGTGCGTCACGGGGCGGCGTGCCGACGCCTCCCCTCCCTCGCACGCGTACATACGTGCGCGGCGCAGCTATATAAGTCGGTGGCCTCCCTCGCCTCTGGCCACACCAGCCCCAGCCGCCGAGCTCTCTCTCTCTCTCATGTGCGCCGCCGCCGAGCCTCCCTCTCCCTCTCCTGCACGTACGCTGCCGAGCCCTCCCTCTCCCCCCTGATGGCCGAGCGTTACCCCGGCGACGAGGCGGCGGCCAACTGCTTCGGCCGCCGCTCGCTCCGCGAACAGGAGTCGTGGCTCCTATTCCAGGCCAACATTCCGGCGCCGCCGGACATGCGCGCCGGGCCGACAGGGTGGAGGCTCAGCAACGGGGGAGTGCCCATTCCCCCGTTGCCCGACGCCGTGGCGTGCCCGGGCTACTCCGCCGACGAGGTGGAGATCATGCGTGCCTTCCTCACCGACGAGCAGCGCGCCCTCCCCCAGTACGCCGCCGACAACCACGCGACGTGGGCGGCGTACTTCGAGCGCCGCCAGCAACAGAGGCTGGCGTCCACCAACGGGGCACTGGTGGTCGGCGGCTCGAAGACAGCGAGGGGCGCCACCTGTGGTGGGGCGTCCCCGACCGCACGCTCGAGGGCGTGCTGACGCACCTCGAGGGCGGCAACAACCCACCGTTGGCCTACCCTCCCCCGGCGAGGGCGGCCGCCCCGTCTCACCACCGACGCGTCGGGCAATGGATGCCCAGGAGGTTCGGCTCCTCCTCGTCGTCCTCCTCCCACTCCTCTTCCCACTCCTCCGGCTCTCCGGCGCTGCTCGGCATCAAGGCCGAGCCCGCGGCGGAGACGCCGCTCGGCCGGCGCACGCGCAGCGCCGACATCGTCATCAACGAGGGTGGTCGGTGTGCCTCCTCGTCGGCTCCTCCGCGCTTCATCAAGCCAAAGACGGAGCCGGCCTCACGTCGGTGAAGACGGAGCCGGGTCTCCCCGCCATGAAGACGGAGCACGGCGACGCGGAGCTCGACGATGACGCGACCCTGAAATGGGCGCGCAAGGACTCCTTGAAGATGGCGAGGGAGCGCCAGCGCGCCGCCCTGGCGCGGTTCGAGCAGCGCCGCCGGGGCCGCGACGAAGGAGGAGTCGTCGTCATCGATGACAGCGACGACGACGACGCGCTGCCGCCACTAGTCCATGTTCGGGATGCCGGTCAGGGATCCACCAGGGACGGCCACATCAAGAAGGAGAAGCCCGACAACGACGACAGCGGCGACGACGGTGGTGACGACGGCGACTACTCAGCGTTCAACGACTTTCTGTTTTAGTTATATTTGCTATGTACCGCTGAACATTTTAATATATGCCGAATTTGGCCAAAATTTAATCGTGTTTAAACGAATTCGTCGAACGTTTTTTCTAAATATGCGCGTCTGGGGGCAATCCTAGGCCAGCGACTGGGGACCAACTCACCCCCAGATCTTTTTCTTGCGCCGGCTCGTCCCATGAGGCGATTTCAGACGTTTTCTGAGGACCAACGGCTGGAGATGCTCTGAGAGAGCATTCTTTTTTATCCTCCGCCTCCTGCACCTCAGCCGGCCCTATCCTCGACGCGACCTAACCGTCGCACCTCCCCCGGCAGGTTGCGCGTTGCCATGGAGCCCTCGGAGCCCCCCGCACCCAATCCCGAGGCCAGGCCGCCTGAATTGAGTCCGCGTCCGTCCCTGCCTACCGCCACCAAGACCACAAGCACGGCGCCAGTGCCTCTAGCCCCCCTGACTGGCCGCCACGACGGCCATCCAACGCCCGTCGCCACGTCCGCGCGCCACCGGTTGGTCACCTCGCGCTCGTTGTCGCGTCCCGCGCCCTTTCCGCTCCAGTGCTGGCCTCGCGCTCTTGCTCCGCGGGAAGCCATGCGCCATGCCGCATCATTGGGCGGTCACGCCAGAGGACGTCGCTGGCCTTTTGCTGCACTAGTTGCGCGCGCCGGGGAGGGCGCTGCCTTGTTGCGGGTCGTGGCGCCCTCTGCTCATGCTAGAGCGTTGGTCATCGTTCGCCCCGTGAGCGGGCACGTCGTGGCCAAGGGCCTTCCGGGTTGAGCCGTCGTGACACACGTTGGAGGGCGCCGCCGTGTCGTGTCAAGCGCTGGGTGGATCCGCCGTTGCCATGGAGCTGTCGAAGGCATCTAATTGAAATTTAGGTTTTGCTTTTAGGGTGCTTTAATTTGTGCTAATTTCCAGGGACCCTGTTGTAAGTTCAGCTGTTGACTAGTGGGCTTCACAAACAATTTTTACACGATCCGTTCTGCCGGAACGCACACCATATCATAAAAATGTTTTACAGTATACTGTAAACTGTTTTTGTATTGCGAGACTTTACGGTATCTACTAGAGTTGCTCCGAGACTCATGGAGGAGCTACGTACCCTCGGACTAGTAGTCCTGATATATCTTCACATTGATACCCTAGTGAAAAGGTACACATTATCATCCAACATATATAACGGTTTAATATTGCGAATCTTAATTAGTTTTCTTCTTTTATAAACCACTATAACTCACAGAGGTCATTGATTGACCAAGCATGTTAGTATTTCACTACGCCTTATTTAATCTGAATTTTTTAAACTATCAACTCTGGATAGTACGTACGTACAAAAGAACGTAGGTTGCCCCCACCCAACCAGAAAAAGAACACACATGCACACACACCAAATAAAGCATGCATTTTTTCCACCGGAGAAGTGATGCTTTTGTTTCAGTGAAAAGGCAAGTTTGATCGGAAAGCACAGCCTAGAGTAAAAGATAGAAATTTAGAAGCTGCCCCTTTTACATCTTTCTTAGTTAAAAAAAAATCTTTCTATCTCACGCACGTCCGTTTGGAGTTGTTCTGTTGAAGTAGACATTATATTCCACCGGATCATTAAAAATGTAAGCAATTATTTAGACAATCGAAATTTTGACGCGGTGTAAATAATATAAATTGTTACATTTAACACAAATTCTGGTTAAATCAGTTCCAGGTTTTAGAATTCGAATTGTTGTAGAAGCAGTGACGTGCTAGTCGCCATAAACGGACCAAATCTAACCACCTAAACTTGAAAAAAAAGCATGACCATGACAACAACAAATAGGACGACGGGAACAATGACAAACACAAAAGTAGCAAAAACATAACCAAACCAATCTTTAGGCTGGAGCACCCATTCACACCGAAATCGGCCCCTAGTTGTAGCCATGGTGAGTTCCTCTCTAGATAGGCTCCCAAACACATAAAATCAGAGATATGGAAGGAGAGCAAAGAGTGAGGAGCAGAGCAGAGGAAGAAAGGAGTGCTCGCACAACCACACGGTCCCTCGAGGCCAACACACGAACGACAAACTTAGAGCTCCGAGTGCAACCCCTCAAACTAACAGAAGCAGGGGGAGGCATCACAAGGAAGTGTCTAGTCCACTCACAACTGCCTAGATGGTGATGGCCAAGGTGTAGTAAATGTTCTTTCAACAGCGGCGAGGGGTGAGGAGGTGGTTGAGAGGGAAAGCGATCTGGCTAGCACCCGTATCGCCCGTGAAGATGACATGGGGGCTAATTATGTTCCCCCTCCGATACAAAATAAGTGTCATAGTTTTAGTTCAAAACAAGGCCAAAAAATTATGTGTATCTTCTCCATTTCTGAGAATTTTGAAAGGGCAAGGCCAACATCATGGTATACTTGGACAATGATATTGACAGAAACATATGTCCTCAAGGCTCTTCCAAGGAGGGAGTGATGAAGGTTTTGCCGTCGACCTCTCCGATTGGACTGCAGACCAGAGCTCCACGATGACGTCTCCAAATAGGCGAATGATGTGCCATGGAGGCATGCCATTGGCACCGACTAGGGCCTAAGCAAGTTTTCATTTGAGCAACATCTCACAAGTCACGTCGTGTTGGTTACAACCACATCAGCTCCAGCAAGGATGGCTCAAAAACTGTGTGTGTAGGACGGTGGATACACAACATCCCGCAGCCACAACATCGCATGCTGTGATTGTGTGCCTCCATCTTGAGGGGTTTTCCCCCGCTTCCAAGTCTCCTGGAGAGGTCGACCCTCGGTCTAGTAGTAGTACTGGTATATATTCATTCACATCAATAGCTTAGCGAAAAGACACAATTACCACCCAGCTTATAGAAAATGTTCAATATTGCCAATCTTAATTTCTAGTTAGAGCTTATTACTCACATAGAACGCTGATCAACCAAGCCTGTTGTTGTATTAGAGCTTATTTAATTTGAAATTTTGAATGCATCAACTCCGAATGCACGTGGTTTGTCAAAAAAAAGCATGCAACTTTTTTCGTAAAAGAGTACAACAGAAATGAAGGAAGAATTGGTCTCCACAATGACTCTGTATGCTTTTGTTTTAGGGTTGAAACAATTCCTTATTTAGCACTATCTTAAATTTTGTTTCCTTATTTGACACTGAAAAACCCTTTCTTCCTTATCTAACAACGAGTCTAAATTTTATGCCTTTTATAACACTTTCATCTATTTTAAGCCTAAAGGACATCTGAAAAGACCCTTTTGCTCCTCATGTGATATGTGTGTGTACGAGAAAATAACACAGGCACACAACATCAGTGCGAGGGCAGTAGCATGCAGAATTCACACACAACAACACGCACACACGCATCACACACACACACACACACGCGCGCGCGCGCAACACACTCACAGGTAGCAACACACACCACTAGTAGAAAACAGGGCTTTGGTCCAGGCCGGGTCAGCCCATTAGTCCCGGTTCAGTCTAGAACCGGGACCAATGTGGGCATTGGTCCCGGTTCGTGAGCCCAGGGGGCCGGCCGGGCCACGTGGGCCATTGGTCCCGGTTCATCTGGACCTTTTGGTCCCGGTTGGTGGGATGAACCGGGACCAATGGGCCTCGCTCCTGGCCCACCACCATTGGTCCCGGTTGGTGGCTTGAACCGGGACCAAAGGCTCCCCTTTAGTCCCGGCTCATGTCACCAACCGGGACCAATGAGGTGCCTATATATACCCGCTCGCGCAAGAGCAGAGCACAGTGCTCTGTTTTTTCTGGCCGAGGGGGAGAGGGCTTTGTGGTGCTCTAGCTCACCTCCTATGCACATGAGGTGTTCGATGGAATGCCCGAGCCACACTACTTAAGCTTTCTCCTCTCGAAGCTCAACCTCCAAGCTCCATTTTCCTCGAGATTTGTCTAGATTTAGCGGTCCGTCACGCCTCGTCCCCGTCTTCACCGCCGTCGATCACCCGCGCCGATCTCATCACCGACACCACCGTGGCGAGCCTCTTGTTCTTATCTTCTTTCTGAAAGGAAAAATATTCTTACTTGTATGTTTAGATAGATACTTGTATCATTTTCTTACATTTATTATTGCATCTTATATAGTGCGATGGTTTTGGTATCCGCCCCCATCGACCCTCGTCCTGTCTATGATTCGGATGTGGTATGTATATTATCTTTATAACTATTGGTTCATTTATTGTTTATGAAAATTATGCCGACCAACGTGACATAGATTTTATTTATCTAGGATGTATGTGAATCAGAAATGCCAACCGACCCTATTGTCGAGAGGTTAAATTTAGTTGAAGAAGAAAACAATTTGTTGAAGGAAAAAATAAAAAAAATTGAGGAGGAGAAGATGATATTGGAGTTGCATGTTGCGGATGTCGTCGATGATCACAAGATCAAGATGGATGCAATGCGCTTGAAGATTAGAAAGATTAGAAAATATGCCATTCATACCGAGGCTTGGTATCATTATGCCGTTGGATCAATTGTTACCTTGGTTGCGATTATATCACATTTGTTTTCACATTGAAATGTTTTACATAGTTTCAATGTATGGTTTAATTAATTAGATGCTCTGGAGAGCTATATGTTGTTAGATGAGAACTATGTATGCACTTTGGTTTTAATGTGATGATGAACTTCTATTAATTTGGACACTTAATTATATATAATGCACGCAGATGAACCGGCAATGGATGTACGGTGACAGACACACCCACGAGTACATTAAGGGCATGCATGAGTTTCTCGATGCGGCTGAGGCAAACAAGCAGAATGGTTTTATGTGTTGTCCATGCACTGAATGTGGGAATACGAGGTCTTACTCTAACCGGAAAATCCTTCACTCCCACCTGCTTTACAAGGGTTTCATGCCACACTATAATGTTTGGACGAGGCACGGAGAAATAGGGGTTATGATGGAAGACAGCGAAGAAGAAGACTACGATGACAACTATGTGCCCCCTGAATACGGTGATGCTGCAACGGGGGGAGCTGGTGAAGATCAAGAGGAACCAGACGATGTGCCCAATGATGCTGCAACGGGTGAAGCTGCTGAAGATCAAGAGGAACCAGACGATGTGCCCGATGATGATGATCTCCGCCGGGTCATTGTCGATGCAAGGACGCAATGCATTAGTCAAAAGGAGAAGCTGAAGTTCGATCGCATGTTAGAGGATCACAAAAAAAGGTTATAACCCAATTGCGAAGATGGCAACACAAAGCTCGGTATCGTACTGGAATTGCTGCAGTGGAAGGCAGAGAATGATGTGGCTGACAAAGGATTTGAGAAGCTACTAAAAATATTGAAGAAGAAGCTTCCAAAGGATAACGAATTGTCCGACAGTACATACGCAGCAAAGAAGGTCATATGCCCTCTAGGATTGGAGGTGGAGAAGATACATGCATGCCCTAATGACTGCATCCTCTATCGCGGTGCATACAAGGATCTGAACGCATGCCCGGTATGCGGTGCATTGCGGTATAAGATCAGACGAGATGACCCTGGTGATGTTGAAGGCGAGCCCCCCAGGAAGAGGGTTCCTGCGAAGGTGATGTGGTATGCTCCTATAATACCACGGTTGAAACGTCTGTTCAAAAACGAAGAGCATGCCAAGTTGATGCGATGGCACAGTGAGAACCGAAAGAAAGATGGGAAGTTGAGAGCACCCGCTGACGGGTCGCAGTGGAGAAAAATCGAGAGAAAGTACTGGGATGAGTTTGCAAAGGACCCAAGGAATGTATGCTTTGCTTTAAGCGTGGATGGCATTAATCCTTTCGGGGAGCAGAGCAGCAATCACAGCACCTGGCCCGTGACTCTATCTATGTATAACCTTCCTCCTTGGATGTGCATGAAGCGGAAGTTCATTATGATGTCAGTTCTCATCCAAGGCCCTAAGCAACCCGGCAACGAAATTGATGTGTACCTAAGGCCATTAGTTGAAGAACTTTTACAGATGTGGAATGAAAACGGTGTACGTACGTGGGATGAGCACAGACAGGAGGAATTTAACCTTAAGGCGTTGTTGTTCGTGACCATCAACGATTGGCCCGCTCACAGTAACCTTTCAGGACAGACAAACAAAGGATACCACGCATGCACACACTGTTTAGATGACACTGAAAGTATATACCTGGACAAATGCAGGAAGAATGTATACCTGGGCCATCGTCGATTTCTTCCGACCAACCATCAATGTCGAAAGAAAGGCAAGCATTTCAAAGGCGAGGCAGATCACCGAAAGAAGCCCGCCATGCGCACCGGTGATCACGTGCTTGCTATGGTCAATGATTTACACTACGTAATCTTTGGAAAGGGTCCCGGTGGACTAGCTGTTCTGAATGACGCTGAGGGACACGCACCCATGTGGAAGAAGAAATCTATATTTTGGGACCTACCCTACTGGAAAGACCTAGAGGTCCGCTCCTCAATTGACGTGATGCACGTGATGAAGAACCTTTGCGTGAACCTGCTAGGCTTCTTGGGCGTGTATGGGAAGACAAAAGATACACCTGAGGCACGGGAGGACCTGCAACGTTTGCACGAAAAAGACGGCATGCCTCCGAAGCAGTATAAAGGTCCTGCCAGCTACGCTCTTACGAAAGAAGAGAAAGAAATCTTCTTTGAATGTCTGCTCAGTATGAAGGTCACGAATGGCTTCTCGTCGAATATAAAGGAAATAATAAATATGCCAGAGAAAAAGTTTCAGAACCTAAAGTCTCATGACTGCCACGTGATTATGACGCAACTGCTTCCGGTTGCATTGAGGGGGCTTCTACCGGAAAACGTCCGATTAGCCATTGTGAAGCTATGTGCATTCCTCAATGCAATCTCTCAGAAGGTGATCGATCCAGAAATCGTACCAAGGCTAAGGAGTGATGTGGCGCAATGTCTTGTCAGTTTCGAGCTGGTGTTTCCACCATCCTTCTTCAATATCATGATGCACGTCCTAGTTCATCTAGTCGACGAGATTGTCATCCTGGGGCCCGTATTTCTAGACAATATGTTCCCCTTTGAGAGGTTCATGGGAGTCCTAAAGAAATATGTCTGTAATCGCGCTAGGCCAGAAGGAAGCATCTCCATGGGCCATCAAACAGAGGATGTTATCGGGTTTTGTGTTGACTTCATTCCTGGCCTTAACAAGATGGGTCTCCCTAAATCGCGATATGAGGGGAGACTGACTGGAAAAGGCACTCTTGGAAGAGACTCAATAATATGCAGGAACGGATATTCTTGGTCTCAAGCACACTACACAGTTCTACAGAACTCTACCTTGGTGACCCCGTATGTCGATGAACACAAGAACAGTCTGCGCTCCAAACACCCGGAGTAGTGCGATGACTGGATTACATGTGAACACATCAGGACTTTCAGCAGTTAGTTGGAAACACGTCTCAGAGGTGACAACAATGTTTGTGATGAGTTGTACTTGTTGTCCAGGGGACCATCTTTGACTGTTTTGACTTACAAAGGATACGAGATAAATGGGAATACATTTTACACGATCGCCCAAGATTAAAAGAGCACCAACCAAAACAGCGGTGTCCGCTTTGATGCAGCAACCGAGAGCGGAAAGGATACATATTATGGTTACATAGTGGACATACGAGAACTTGACTACGGACCTGATTTTAAGGTCCCTTTGTTTAAGTGCAAATGGGTCAATCTGTTAGGCGGCGGGGTACAGGTAGACCCACAGTACGGAATGACAACAGTGGATCTGAAAAATCTTGGGTACACTGACGAACCATTCGTCCTAGCCAATAATGTGGCACAGGTTATCTATGTGAAGGACATGTCTACCAAACCGAGAAAAAGAAAAGATAAGGAAGTGAATACATCATACGATGAGCCAAAGCGCCACATAGTTCTTTCAGGAAAAAGGAACATCCTGGGAGTGGACGGCAAGACAGACATGTCTGAAGATTATGAAAAGTTTCATGAAATTCCTCCCTTCAATGTCAAGACTGACCCAAGCATCCTGATAAACAATGAAGATTATCCATGGTTACGGCGCAATAAGCAAATGACACAAGCGAAGAAAAAGTGAAGACTTTCTCCCGCAACTTTGTAACACACGAACATGCTACCATTGTCCGTTTTGTACATGCACATGCTATGTGGGTGAAATTATGATACCATCCCAACTTTCAACTTTTTCAGAGTTCATTTGAAATGCTTTCATGTCTTATGGTTCGGCCCTCGTAATACCATGACCATTAGTCCCTGGCCCATGCCAACTTTCAACTTTCAACTTTCTAAAACTAATGGCACTAACAGAAACTTTCAACTTTCATCTATTCTCATTTTTTAGTAAGTTAATCACAAACTTGTGATTCAAACAATTTTCAAAGAATTCAAATTTTAACTATTCAAATTTGAAAACTAATGGCACTAACACAAAGTTTATAATTTTTCTAAAACTAATGGCACTAACAGAAAGTTTATAATTTTTCTAACCTAAAAGCAAACAGAATTACAAATTAAAGCAAAAACAAAAGAAAATAAATAATGCAAAAAACAAATCAAAAAAACAGGAAAAACTATTTTTATAGTAAAGTTAATCACAAAATAAAATAAATAAAGCAACAAAGAAAACAAAAAAACTAAAAAAGTGTTTTCAAATTTGAAAACTAATGGCACTAACAGAAAGTTTATAATTTTTCTAAAACTAATGGCACTAACAGAAAGTTTATAATTTTGCTAACCTAAAAGCAAACAAAATTAAAAATTAAAGCAAAAAACAAAAGAAAATAAATAATGCAAAAAAAATCAAAAAAACAGGAAATAACTATTTTTATAGTAAAGTTAATCACAAAATAAAATTTGAAAACTAATGGCATTAACAAAAAGTTTATAATTTTTCTAAAACTAAAAGCATAAAGAATAAAAAATAAAGCAAAAAACAAAAGAAAATAAATAAAGCAACAAAAAACAAAAAAATGCCACCTACTGGGCCACCACGGCCTGAATACGACTAGAAACCCTACCATGGGCCCGGATTCAGGCCCACAGCAGGCGCAGTAGGCCCACAGGCATTGTAGTGACAGATTAGGCCCGAAAGCCTCCTGTTGAGAGGAGCTCGGGAGGGTGGGCGCAGCAGCGCTTATAAACCACTCCCGAGCCCTCTCAACTAGCGAGGTGGGACTAAAATTTTGGGCGCGGGGCAGCACAAGGCCATTGGTCCCGGTTGGTGCCACCAACCGGGACTAAAGGGGGCATTGGTCACGGTTCGTGGCACCAACCGTGACCAATGCCCCCC
>NC_041388.1:514821802-514823534 GCF_002162155.2 Triticum dicoccoides
AATTTTTGTAAAACTAATGGCACTAACAGAAAGTTTATAATTTTGCTAAGCTAAAAGCAAACAGAATTAAAAATTAAAGCAAAAAACAAAATAAAATAAATAATGCAAAAAACAAATAAAAAACAGGAAAAAACTATTTTTATAGTAAAGTTAATCACAAAATAAAATAAATAAAGCAACAAAGAAAACAAAAAAAATAAAAAATTATTTTCAAATTTGAAAACTAATGGCATTAACAAAAAGTTTATAATTTTTCTAAAACTAAAAGCATAAGGAATTAAAAAATAAAGCAAAAAACAAAAGAAAATAAATAAAGCAACAAAAAAACAAAAAAATGCCACCTACTAGGCCACCACGGCCTGAATACGACTAGAAACCCTACCATGGGCTAGGATTCAGGCCCGCAGCGGGCCTAGTAGGCCCACAGGCATTGTGGTGACAGATTAGGCCCGAAAGCCTGCAGTTGAGAGGAGCTCGGGAGGGTGGGCGCAGCAGCGCTTATAAACCACTCCCGAGCCCTCTCAACTAGCGAGGTGGGACTAAACTTTTGGGCGCGGGGCAGCACAAGGCCATTGGTCCCGGTTGGTGCCACCAACCGGGACCAAAGGGGGGCATTGGTCACGGTTCGTGCCACAAACCGGGACCATTGCTCTGGGTATATAAGGTAGCACTTGTGAAAATTTCGCCAACCGCTCCCATTCGCCCCCGACGCCCCCAGGCCGTTCGTCGTCATCGTCGCCGCCCCGAGCCCGTCGTCGCCCGCTCCCCGTCGCCGTCGCCCCGCGCCGCCGCAGGCCTTGTCCCCGTCGCTGCTTGCGCCGTCGCCGGCCTCCTCCTCGTCGCTGCATGCGCCATCTCCGGCTCCCTCCCTGTCGCCCCGCGCCACGTCGCCGGCCTCCTCCCCGTCCCCGGCCTCCTCCCCGTCGCGCCCCCAGTGAGCTCCCCCCTTCCCATCGATCCCTGTCGCTCTGACCATCGCCGCCGAGAGGCTCATATGTATGGCTATGTATGTATGTATATGCTCATATGTATGTATGTATGTATATGCTCTCTGTATATGGATTTGGCTATGTATATGCTCTCTGTACATGCTCATATGTATGTATGTTCATATAGCATTTTTTCTATATATGAATTATTATTTTGTTCATGGATATATGCTAAAGAAAATGAGGGGGTGATAGATGATCATGAGGGGTCGAGAGTGGGACGAGAGGTCGAGAGGTGGCGAGGGGAGAAAAAAAATGTTATCAGGGACGAGGGTCGTCGAGGGGTCGAGAGAGGGACGAGGGGTCGAGAGAACTAAATAAGAAGAAGAAGAAGAGAGGAAGAAGAGGAGAAATAAATAAGAAGAAGAAAAAGGAAGAAAAAGAAGAGGAGAAGAAGAAAGGAATAGTGGAGAAGAAGAGAAAATAGAATATATTCTATTTTTTCTTCTTCTCCACTATTCCTTTCTTCTTCTCCTCTTTTTTTCTTTTTCTTTTCTTCGATCTTCTCCTCTAGCTATTCCTTTCTTCTTCTCCTCTTTCTTCTTCTTCTTCTTCTTCTTCTTCTTCTTCTTCTTCTTCTTCTTCTTCTTCTTCTTCTTCTTCTTCTTCTTCTTCTTCTTCTTCTTCTTCTTCTTCTTAATTTTTATCGGGAACGAGGGTGTCGAGGATCGCCGAGGGGTCGAGGGTCGGGAACTAGGGTAGAGGGTCGAGGGTCGTTAAGGGGTCAAGGGTCGAGGGTTTCA
>NC_041388.1:514823603-514849779 GCF_002162155.2 Triticum dicoccoides
TGTCGAGGATCGCCGAGGGGTCGAGGGTCGGGAACTAGGGTAGAGGGTCGAGGGTCGTTAAGGGGTCAAGGGTCGAGGGTTCGAGGGTTCTATAGGGTCGAGGGTCGAGGGTTCTAGGGTCGTCTAGGGGTCGAGGGTTCCAGGGTCGTTGAGGGTTCGAGGGGTCGAGGATCGCCGAGGGGTCGAGAGAGGTTTCCTAGTGTCAAAGTATTGAAGAAATCCATGGCTTCATCATTAGCCGGAAGTAACCAGGGCATGACGAAGTCCTCCAAAATTATTTTGGAATGGTGTCCCAGATAGGATAATTTGCCTTTTTGTATGAATTTCAGCAAAGGCCTTCCAAATAACGATATTTGGAAGGTTCTTGCTGAACTTTGTACCAAAAAGCGAATTATCCTATCTAGGACTCCGTTCCAAAATAACTTTGGAGAGCTTCGTACCATCATGCACATGTTACTTTCGCCTAATGATGAAGACATGGTTTTGTTGAATCCTTTGACACTACGCAACCTCCCGACCCCTCGGTGATCCTCTCGAACATGAGAGGAAGAAGAGGATCGCCGAGGGGTCGAGGGTTCTAGGGTCGTCGAGGGTTCGAGGGGTCGAGAGAGGTTTCCTAGTGTCAAAGTATTGAAGAAATCCATGGCTTCATCATTAGCCAGAAGTAACCAGGGCATGACGAAGTCCTCCAAAATTATTTTGGAATGGTGTCCCGGATAGGATAATTTGCCTTCTTGTATGAATTTCAGCAAAGGCCTTCCAAATAACGATATTTGGAAGGTTCTTGCTGAACTTTGTACCAAAAAGCGAATTATCCTATCTAGGACTCCGTTCCAAAATAACTTTGGAGAGCTTCGTACCATCATGCACATGTTACTTTCGCCTAATGATGAAGACATGGTTTTGTTGAATCCTTTGACACTAGGCAACCTCCCGACCCCTCGGCGATGCTCTCGAACATGAGAGGAAGAAGAGGATAAAAAAGAAGAGGAAGAAGAAAAAAAAGAGGAGTTCTTCTCCTCTATTCTTTCTTCTCCTCTTTTTTTTCTTCTTCTTCCTCTTTTTTTTATCGGGAACGAGGGTCGTCGAGGGACATAGATGTAGTGTCGTCGTTGTCGATATATACCCCCTCCCGATAGCTTACTATGATTAGGTAGCTAGTTCTACGTTTGGCACTAATATATCCATCTGTCATGTTTGAATAATAATTGCCATGTTGTAAATATTTGTAGAAACTATGGACACCGCCCTAGACGAAGCAAAAGAAGCGTTGTTGAGGGACATAATCGCAGAAGGAAGTGATGCCATCTTGTTGTTTCTCAACGAAACTGATGGTCTGGAAGGAGAGGGTGAACAAGCTGGCTACGGTGACCTAATGCCGGTGCAAGAAGAAGAACATGAGGACGGCTTCGGTGACCCAATGCCGGTGCAAGAAGGAGACCGTGATGACGGCTCCGGTGACCGAACCGAGTCCGGCCAGGTATATATATTAGTTAAGCCTGTGCTGACTAGCTGATTGATGCATTCATTGTTTTGGTATGTACACATATTAATTAAGTCTTTGTTCTTTTTTCTAGCCCTTCGGATCGAGCACAACTTCGGTAAAGAGACGAGGCCCGAAGAAAAAGTTGAGCTCGGATGAAAAGTTTGAGATCATAGCAATCGCGCCCGACGGCCAACCGATTGAACCCCTCCGGACAAAGAGCGCATTTGTTGCTCAGTGCGGGGTTCTGGTTAGGGACAAGATCCCGATAAGCATCCAGCAATGGTTTAAGCCGGCTACAGAAGACCCTGAGGTGTCTTATGTCAATGATATGCAGAAAAATGATCTTTGGACTGAGCTGAAGTCAAATTTCACCCTACCGCCAGAGGATAATCCAGAGAACCCAGTTAAAGAGAAATTAATCAAGTCTTTTGCTCTTAAGAGGATGGCAGAACTATTCAGGAGGTGGAAGAAAGAGCTGAATAAGTTTGTCGAAAATAATGAGACACCAGAATTCAAGGGCAGATATGAGAAGATCAGAGATCACTGGCCCGCATTTGTGGCCCACAAGACATCGGAAAAGAGTAAGAAGATGTCGGCGACAAACAAGCAAAATGCTGCGAAGAAGATGCTTCACCATCGCACGGGGTCAGGTGGCTACCTCGTAGCCCGGCCTAAGTGGGCCAAGACTGAGAATGATCTGGTTGATAAAGGGATCGAACCAGAGACAATTAGCTGGCCAGACCGTTGCCGGACTTGGTTCTTCGGGGCTGGCGGAACCTTGGACCCTGTAACAGGGAAGTGCATTTGGGCGAACGATCAAATGGACATACCAGTCAGGAAGCTTAAGCAGTATATCGAAGCAGCGCAGCAAAGGAAGTTCTTTCCAGATAGAGAGAATGACGAGCTCACAATGGCCCTCGGGAATCCTGAGCACCCTGGACAGACACGAGGCACGCCAGGCTCCATTCCGTGGAAGGTTGAGTTTCCGGACGCAGGCGGTTACAAATCTCATGAAAGGAGGAAAAAAGTGCAGCAGACCCAAATGCAAGCGCTGCAAGCAAGGGTAGACGTGATAGAGGAACGAGAAGCAAATCGCAGCAAACGTACTGCCGAAGCCTCCCCCGAAGCTACCCCGCCATCTCAGCGCAGAAGCAGCGTGGCTTCCACCGAGCTGCTTCAGCCGGAGCATGCCTTGATGGCTCCTGCCAGCTATCCCGTGGATGCTATCACGGAGTCTCAAAATTGCCACCTTATGACGCAATGGATGAATTTGAAGGTCAAGGCGGCTGTTGGCTCTGTTTATCCTACTGAACCCGGCGCAACTTTTCACTGCCGGCCGATTCCAGAAGGATATGCTAGGGTGATGGTGTATAAAATAACGGAGGGATTTGAGGACCTCCAGCTTGACCACCCTACCGGTGAAGGGGAGACTCGGCTGGGGTCTGCTCTGAAGACTCCATGCCTATGGCGGAAGGAGCTCATCAACCTTCTGAACTGGACGCCTCCGCCTCCTCCTCCTCCTCCGGCAAGTCAGGGCACTCCGCCTCCTCCACCGCCTCCTCCTCCGGCGAGTGACGATCAGGGCCCTCGGCCGGCTCCTTCTCCGGCGCATGGCGGCACTCCGCCTCCTTCTCCGCCTGCGCCAACGCGCCCGAGCAGCCAGCCTCCTCCTTCTCTGCCTCGTCAGCAAGGGCGGAAGAGACCTGCCGCCGCTCCAGCTGCTCCGGCGCGTCGTAGTCCTTCTCCTCCGCCTCGTAAGCAAGTAAAGAAGACAACCGCTCCGTCTGCTCGGTCGGCGTCTAGCAGTACAACCAGAGGCGGGAGGACATACAGATTCGGTCCTTCTGTGAAGACTCCAGAGAAGTTATCATATGAGAGGACCCCGGAGGAGAACGCCGAGATCGCGAGAACTGAAGTGGATGACTGGTTTCAAGGGTTGAGAGCAAAGAGACATCCACCTCCGGAGGAGAAGGTAGATCCGGTGAAAGTGAAGCGCACTCTGGCTGCCCTGACAAAACCACCCAAGTCTCCGTCGAAAGGCAACTATGAGCGCATTATTGCAAAGACATGGGCCGAAGCGGAGCGGTCGGGAAGTACAGTCAGTGATCAAAGGCTGAAAGAATGATGACCAGCTGGGAAACAAATTGCCCAGCTCGGCGAACAAGCGAAGCAATCATGCCCCCCCCCCTCAAGGTGCCTAGAGACATCGTTGATCCGAGGATGGTGCCCGGTTATGGCAATGTTAACGATTACCTGCCCGACGATGTACATTATGATACCATGGAGGTGCAGATACACAGATATGAGTACGGGAAGCCTCTCGTCAAAGATGAAAAATCTTTAACAACGATGATGCGAAGATTACATGATTGGTACTTGAAAATCTGCAGAGAATCTGGGGGGAGGAGTACTTTGTATGCGAGAGTTAAACCGGAGCACGACCTCGTTGGAATTGAACTGTTGCCTATTCCATTTGAGGAGTTCTATCAGTTTTTCAATCAATTGGCCCTCGATAAAACAACGATCACCTGCTACTGTCTGTAAGTACTACTATTTCTGTCATTAAGTCTCTCTATATAGCTTATCTCTTTCATTGCATGTATTTATAATTATCCTCACTATATTATGCAGAATGAAGATCGCCAAATTGAAGAAAAGACAAATCGATGATATTGGGTTCGTTAACACATATCTCATAGATGCAACTGAGGTTCAACATCGTCCCGGAGATACCGAGGCCAACTTGCTACGATCATTCAAAAAAATGAAAACAAAGATATAATACTCTTTCCTTACAACTTCAAGTGAGTGTTACTGTCTTGTGCATATTCGGTTTCCCTTATATATTAGTCCAGGTTATAGTAATGTAATTGATGAGTTATGCATGTGTGTGCAGTTTCCACTATATTCTCCTAGAGATTAGGCTTGAGCAGGGAGTAGTAACCGTCTTGGACTCTAAACGAAAAGATCCCCAGGAGTATGCGGACATGACTGAAATCCTCAAGAAGTAAGTTAAATCGATCATTATCCACCATATCAGCAACTTTGTTCATTTCCTGATATCAAGTAATTGTTTTCTTTGTCCGACAGAGTTTGGAGAAAATTCACCAGAACAGTTCCAGGACTGCCGAAGGAGCTGGAATTTAGACACCCGAAAGTAAGTACTATAGTAGCATGTTCCGCGCATCTCCTAGTGATTCAAGCGCTAGTTTCATCAATACCATTTAGCATTCTTGCTTATCAATTTGATTGACCTCTATTTCTTGTAAAGTGGTTGTGGCAGGAAAAAGGGAATAATTTCTGTGGATACTACGTCTGCGAGTCCATCCGCCACACGACCTGTGAGTGGGGCGGGTACTCTGACGAACAATATGAAGTACGTAAATAACAACATTCACAATTTTATTTTATTACCATAATTTGTATTGAGTTTCATTCATTCATATATATATGTATTGACCCCCTTCTTCAAATTAGATGTTTCGGAAGCGGGATGAACTCCTAGCACCAGCTCGCATGCGAGCAATTCAAGAGGAATTGGCGGCATTCTTTCTTGACCAAGTGATCGCTGAAGACGGAGAATACTATGTGGACCATGAGTCCGTATGATTATATTTGTAAGAGATAATTATAGTATATATGTAGCCGGTAGTGTCGGATAGATATATGAGAACTTGTTGTTCGACCAATCTCTCAGAGAAAGAGAGGTGGTCGATATCACTTCTCTCTGTATGCATATATGTTCATGATGATCTTCTGTTTCCTTTGTTTGCTTACTAGCTAACTAGCGTGTCTAGTCCTCTCTATACGTATGTATAGTACGTAGCGTCGACCAAGTACGGATGTAAGAGAGGACACTTCTCTCTATTAATTATAGCTAGCTAACACAATATATGAAACACCTAAATTAACCCCCCAAAACCCCCAACCCCCCCCCCCCTAAAAAAAAAACAAAAACCCCAGCCACAGAAATGCTAACGCGTGGATGCCTATTGGTCCCGGTTGGTGCCACCAGCCGGGACCAAAGGGTCTCCTGCCTGGGCTCTGCGCACTGCCCACGTGGAGGCCCATCAGTCCCGGTTCTGGATTGAACCGGGACTAAAGGTACAGGGCATTAGTACCGACACTTTAGTCCCGGTTCAGGAACCGGGACTAAAGGTCCTTACGAATCGGGACTATAGGCCTTTTTCTACCAGTGCACACACGCACGCCGCAACACACACAACAGCACAGACGCACGCACCCAGTGGCGAAGCCAGCTACTTGGCAAGGTTTGGCTCATGCCATACCTAAACTCCGGTGCAAATACGTACGCATAATATATATTTTTTTGAGAGAAACGTACGTGTCTAGTAATTAGTTTGATAGATTTTAAAGTTCTGAGCTGGGCCATGCCTCCTGCTGGGGCATTTCCCTGCATAATGTATTGGACTGCACGTCACGCATCCGCACGTAATGGATTACGTCCATACCACCCTTGCGACTAAGGGTATGCACTCGGTTTTCTCTAGTTATAATTATGTGGTACATTTATTCCAGTGACTTCTCGTTGATGAAAGACGAATCAATTAGTTTGGTCTAGTAAATTGGTGAACAGTCATCCATATAATTATCATCTAGTAAGGTATTTTGAACGTTAATATTTAGCTTTTCGATCTGTGTTGTATTTGGTAAATGTGAAGTAATATACATCCAGTATTGTAGTAAGTTCTTCCAAAATTATATCATACACAAATTTCTCCTTCATAAACTCCGCTACACCAGAAAAATATTCCTGCCTCTGCTACTGCACACAACAGCATGCACGTACACACGCAATAGCAAACACCCACAGCAGCACACGTACGCGCACACAAACACATGCAACATCACACGCACGGGCACACAAACATACCACACAAGGGCAAAATGGTCATTTCAGGTGTCATTTAGACTTAAAATGAACATAAGTGTTATAAAAGGCATAAAATTTAGACTCGTTGTTAGATAGGAAACACATTATTTGTTGATGTCAAATAGAGCATAAATTTTAGACACGGTGTTAAATAAGGAATTCTCTCTTTAGGGTTTGGCTAGGTCTCAGTCTACTGAGATTTAACCAAGTCTCACTCAAATGACATACCATGTAAGAAAGAAAAAAAAGAAAATCCGAAAAGAAAGTTTTGCATGAATCTCAATGTATGATACCACGAATACAAGGTCGACTGAGACATAACCAAATCTCAATAGATTAAGATTTAGTAAGACTATTTGTTTTAGTGAAAAGGTAAGTTTGATCGAAAAGGATAACTCTAAGACAAGTTTAATCTAAAAAGGGTAAAAGACTATTAGTTTTGAAAGGTGCTCCTTTCCACCAATACGTATTGGGACACCTTGCAGTTTTATCTCATCTCTACTTCTAATGTCTCAGTTGGTAGGTCGCGTTCCGGGTTTTATTTTCGTTCAACCATTTTCGTTCGGTTTTTTTTCGCTGGTTTTTTTCACCCTCTTCTCACCCCACCCATCCACGCAGCCACCCCAAAAAAAACCCACACCCGAAAAAAAGCTCCATCGATCCCATCTATCGTTGCCGCCGCCGCCGTCCGAGAGGGAGACGCCGCCCCCGCCGCCGAACTCCGGGAAACACCGCCGCCAAGTCTCCAGGGCAGGGCGGTTTCAATCCCTGCTGCCGAACTCCGGGAGACGCCACCGCTGCGGCACAGGGTAGATTTCGCGTCTCCACGTGGTCCTACGCACGCCTGCACCTCCACTCCCCCCTCGATCCCGATCGGATCTTTCTCTCCACAAAAATCGCCACCGCCGGCCTCCTTCGCTCGACTCGGCCATGGTGAAGCTACAGCTCCCCCAATTCCTCCTGTCGTCATCGTCATCCTCCGTGTGACCCTGCCAGATTCCACGATTTGGGGATTCCTTATGAGGAGCCGGCGCGTCGTCCTCATCGCAGGCGGGCGGGTGTTGGCATGTGCGCGTATGGAGGAGCTCCACCTCACCCACTTCAGCTTCCTCCCGTCATCATCATCGTCCTCCGCGCGACCACGCCAGCTTCCATGGTTTGGGGGAGCCTTCCCTATGAGGATCCAGCGTGTCGTCCTCGTCACACCCTAATTAGGTTCCTGGTGTGTCCGCACCGCCGCACCCTAATTTGATTTCGACTGGAGTCTAGGACGTCAGCGCCACCAGGTACGTACATCTGGCTGTTCATCTTTCTTCCTCCGAACGAGCAGCGACCTATGCGTTTCTGATTCTAGATTTGTCCAACGATTTGCCTGATTGTTTCTCCTCTCTAATCTCTATAGTTTACCAATCAGGTCGTTAGCACTGCCGTCCAGGTGATAATAAACGCCGTTCACCACAACAAGAGGTGAGAGGCAGATTCCAAATAAGGTATGCCTAGCAGGTTTTATGAACCGGAGGCGAGAGGCAGATTCCTGATGATGATTTTTAACTGGATCTTATATTATCATAGCTTTATGCTAATTTCCAAAAATAATTGTCCTTTTCAATTTTAGTACTGTCATGCCATCTCGAAAGTATGCATCGAGAAGAAATTGTTGGATGAGATAGATAGTTACTATCATTACTAATTTACTAATTTGCATCTCGGATGATTTTATTATTTGATATGCTTAATGATTTTAGATGCCCTTTTTTGGCCTCTAAATTTATGTCTACATAGATTGATTATTATTTAGACCTTTATACTAAAGGCCCTGGATTTTTGTTTCGCCCTGGGCCCCTAAAATCCGAGGACCGGACCTGCCGGCAGCACTTGATTCTATTTTAGCTGCAACCAAGTATCTACTTTAAAGTTATATAGATCAGATTTTGTCGATAAAGCTGATTTTCCTGATCTATAATCCTTGTTCTGTCAAGCCAAACATGTCATTTTCTTTAAGTTTGCATGACTGTATATTTTATTTTTCAATTTTCTAAAGTTTTATGAACACTTCTGTTTTTCTGTCGAGCACTAATAGAGAGAAAAACTGTTTTCTTATTTTTAGCAGGGAGCAAACTGCGTAGCAAGATCAATAATGAATGGTTCAAGTCACGTGTTACAAGTTACAATGATCAGGTGGTACTCAAGTCCGTTGATGATAAGGATATTATTCGAACATTTACTGCAATGAGGTCTCGGAAAGGGCATTTGCCTCGTGATTGTCTTTAGTGCGCTGTCGGTATTCGGTATGTTCCATCTGACCATCTCTATTCTTGCAAGCTTTTGATTTGTAATATATTCAAATAATTTGTATTTAAAAATTATGGGTTAGTAGATCCGTTTTAATTTGCATTTCTATTCTTGCAAGTATTCGGTATTTGCATTCTTTTGTCCATGCTTTAATTCCTAGATCCCGTTTGTTTCGGCAGCATTGTTACTTTGTTGTTTCTTCTGCTACAAGGCCCATGGTTATAGTAAACCTTCTTATTTTAAGCATCCTATCAAACCTACTTAAACAAACGTGTGCCTTTTTGCCCACATTTTCATGCTATTCATCTGCATGTTGCCTTGCATATATATATTTGGTCAAAAAGCATACGGTTTCACCACAACAGGTAACACACAGGCCATATGTGTCCTCTGCTTATGGATCTGTACTTGTGTTTCGTATATGCTAACCATACTTTATGTTGCTCTCGCCAAACTTTCGTGTTAACTGTTGAGTGATGGGATCAGTTCATGACCTAACTAAAACCTCTGATCCAACACCTCATCACACTTTTGGTCAGACATGCATATTAGGCCAACGGCACATTTTAGTGAATGAAAACTATGAGATGAGAATAAATAGGCGCTCTGTTTGGTTCAGATATTTTCATACATAATTTGATGTACTTCTCATGGATATCTTCTTACACGTGAGCTTATTTTGAAGATGATAATAAGTTTCTGCCTTAGAGTTAATGCATAGTATATGACCGTCAATCTCCAGTTCGAGGAAGATCTTGGAGCGGCAACATACAAGCAGAGCTAAGATTGGTCCAGCCACTTCATTTATTTTCTGAAAAGGAATTGATGAATGAGAGTATATTTTGAGAGATCCATCTATATGGTACGTTCAATGCTGATTTGATAATTTTGCGCATGTCTATTTTGAGAGAATTTGACATGTTTAATTTTTTATGGAAAGAATATTTGCTGGTAATAATTAATGTTACAAGTTCTGATTTGTTAGTGCAACATTATCTTCCATGTATATAGATTGAACAAAATATAAGCCGAAGTGGAATGTCAAGCCTTAATTTATACTAAAGAATGATATAGGTTTCTCTATGTGTAGAATAGGATTATTTTTCCTTGGAGAATCTAGTAGTTGGAGTGGTCAATGTCGATATCCTTGTGAAAGTCCGCATGATCTTAGCATGAACCAACTCACAATGTTATCTCGAGCAGTGCTTTATTCACTTAAGTATCATTTTTAGGAAAATACTAGGTAAAAAGCCTATTGCAAAAAAATTAGATGCGAAGTTTATAAGGGTTACATGTATGCAATCTACACGGGCCTATCTAATGTTAGAGTTTCATGCCTCTAATTATTTGTATTTATGTATTCTAGCTATGGATACCAGTAGCCTTAGTTCTTTTAAAGTACTGCATCTATAAACTTTACTATTTAGATATTGTATATGAAAATATCAAGTAATTATAAATGCCATTTATGATCACAGACAATCTTGTTGTATGATTGTTTTCATGGCCTTCAAAGGAGAGATATCCTAGAAGTTGAGTGCACTTGGAGGGGCCTCGGTCCTTTTGAGCCAAGAAAAGTTGATGGGGCCTGTCCAAGCTATGAATAGTATATGGGAAAGTGTTGAAATATTTTGTGTTTCCATGGTTTCTAAATGGTAGGAGGTATGTGTAGTAACCTGTATGGTTTCAAGTGCCTAATTTCATGTGTAAAAGTTTGCCAGGGAATTCTGGTTGTAGAATCTTGGAATAAGGAAACAAAATCCTACATGTGTCATATTGAAATAATGAGTGAAGTGCACTGTAGGTCCTTGAACTATTTCAGGGATGTGATGTAGGTCCTCAAACTATGAAAATCTTCATCCAGGTTCTCGAAGTGCAGTAAGTGTGTTATTCAGGTCCAAAATCTCCCTGACCCCCTCTAATTGGCCAGCTGATGCCGTTAACCGTGAACACTAAACAGTAAACCGTAAATAGTAATAATAGCGTTCCAGTTCCAATATAATTTCTGTTCATTGTTTATTGTTCAGTGCTCACGGTTAACGACGCCAGATGGCCCGTTAGAGGGGGAGATTTTGGACCTGAATGACACATTTACAGCACTTCGAGGACCTGGACGACGATTTTTGTAGTTCGAGGACCTACGTGACACCCCTGAAATAGTTGGAGGACCTATGTGACACCCCGGAAATAGTTCGAGGACCTACAGTGCACTTCACTCTTAAATAATGTTTAATAACAGACATGCTTTCATGAGATGATTAATCTTAAACATAAAAGGGCCTCCATGTGCCACCTATCATTTGTAATGCCCAGTAAAGAGTTCTATGTTTTTGTATGACTTTATTTGTTTTGTTCATTATATCTGGTCATATATGTTACCAAATTACATTGCAAGTGAAGTGGATCTTAATATTTTCGTATGTGAAATTTGATATGCAATCAGTAACAACCAACCTGCAATGAGAAGGAAGGCATGGTGATGTAATCAGTAGCCCGATATTGAATACTAATAATAATATCAATACAAGAATGTTCTCAATTTTTTAAGGCCCGTGGCAACGCACGGGCACTCTACTAGTAGGTATAGTTTCAATAAAAATTCTTCGGATCCTTCCCAAACGAGGCCATCGGTCCTATGATTGGGGATGGATTTGGAAACTAGTCTGTTTAATCAAGGATGGCATGGTGGCGACGACATCCTCGTGGTGGACCTGTGTCCTCGGGCTCCGCCATTACGACGATGTTTGCTTCAGTGTCAGCGTGGAGCTTGGGAGGTAGAGCGTGTTTGGTTGAGTTCCAGGAGCAAAGTTGCCTGGCCTGTGACCTCCCTGGGTTGTGCCTGGTCGTAGTTTGGTTGGTAGCCTGAAATCCCAGGCATGTCCCTGGCCTGGAGCTGACATGCACCTAATTAGCCTGGGTAGATCACAGGCAGTTTGATTAGCCTGAACCAGGCCGGCGGAACCAGACGCCTGGCCTCCAGGCAAATGCGTTTTGCGTCAATTAGCAAGTTGTATACTGCATTTTTCGTCAACTCAGCTGTCCCATCTAATTATTTAATATTTAAGTACTTGTCCTAGGCCAGGCTTGCAACCAAACATCACATGCACACAGCAGCCTGGCCATGCAAAAATCCTCCTTCTTCCAGGCTACTATCAGGCATCAACTTTGGCCAGGCATCACACCCAGGACATAAACCAAACATGCCCGTAGTGCAAGAGCGGATGCAGATTGTGGTCTGCATTGACGACATCTGGAAGACTGAACATGTGCTGGGCTCGTGGATGGTAGGTATGGTTTCCTCCTTCGGCGTTTTAGTCGTGGTGGGGTGTCAGATCTGGAGTTTGATGACGTGTCCGGGGTGTTGCCTCGGTCTAATTCGTTCAACGACAAGGGCTTCACTTTTGACGAGCCACCTTGAAGGTCCGCAAAGCTGCATATCAGTGATGGAGCCATGTCGAGCTCGGGTGAGGAGGTGATTCGTTATTCTTTTCTTCGGTAGCTGCTATGGTGGTGCCAGAGTCAAGCGACGTGCATTGGTGTCAAGCTCAGAGATGTTCTGCTATTTTTTTAGTTTTGTCATGTCGGTTCTTACGTGACTTGTATTTTGTTCTTTATGATATGAATGAGACACGTATTACCATGAAAAAAATTCATTGTTTTTTGCATGGGTATTTCATCATCAGGTTATTCATGAAAAAAGTCATTAGAATCTGTTTTAGTTAAAAAAAATACTAGAATCAAGTGGAGATTTCCGATGGCCCACATAGCCAACATTTCTCTCGTCCTACTACTTCATGTGCATGATTGGATAATGCATGGTGCATCTACTCCGCGTGCCTATGTTGGTGCTATGCCAAGCCCCCTCTCTCTATTCCACACACAGTTACGCTCTCTCTATTGCACATACATTTAGGATTTGTTCTTTTTGAAGTACTAATGTTTTTTGTTTCATGATAACCCAAAAAAAGTAGGAGGCAAATTTGATCATTAAAATGTAAAACAATTATTTTGACGATGAAAACCAACGAAAATTTGTCATGTTGTAAATAACATAAAATCCTATATTTGACACGAATTCCGGTTACGCCAGCTCGAGTTTCTTAGGATTACACAAATTCTAGTGGTTGCAGAAGCAGTATCCCTCTAGTCGACGGAAAAGGAACAAAATCTAACGGTCATGACTCAAAAGAAAGCATGATCATGACAACGACAACAACAAGAGAGACGACTAACAAATGCGAAAATCAATCGGGGCTGAAGAACACCCCGGTTGCACCTAAATCTGGCCCTTAAATGTAGCTCCTCCATAGGTACGCCCGCTCGAGGTGAAGAAATTAGAGCCAATCCATCGAACCAACACAGACCGTTCGGGTGATGGCCACCACCAATATGGGCCGCCCGGCAATGTAGACATGGGATGGGAGGCAAAAAAAAATCAGCGAATCTATAGTATTTAAATAGTTCATCCCCACTAACATATTTCTCTTGACATGCAGCCTATCCACCTCATCATAGTGTCATGTCAGCATTTTCTTTCAATTAACATAGCATTTTTTTCCCAGTCTGTCCCTAGAGTGGTATCCCGTGCGTGCCTCTCGATCTTTCAGTATGGCGCCTCACGTTCTGGAACCGACCCGGGCATCCGAAAAGACATGATAGGTCGCATTAATTTAGCATGTCTAGAAAATCTTTCAATTCCAGGCCAACGCCTCCAGGTCGCCTAATCTTCCCCTTCAAATCTTGGTCGATGCAGAGTGGTTTGGAGGAGGAGGATAATAGAGAGGGAGCAGCAGCGTGCAGACAAACGGGCGGGCCGTAGATTCTTAGCCTGCTGCCGCTCAAGTTAGCCATCCACGCCGGCGAACTGTCCTCTCGGTGGTGCGAGCTCCTCCTCACTCCGCTTCAGATTCCCGCCGGGTGCGTAGGGGACGGTGGAGATGGAGGATCAGATTGCAGCCATCAACAGGTGAGTGAGTCTAGGTGAACGCTGTGACACGAGATTCCATCCAATCACTCCATGGTGTGGGCGACGGTGCTCTCGGGTAGAATCTTCCCTCACCGTCTGGACGTTGCCACCTACATATGGGGTAACTTGCTTGGTCGCGCGTGCCGCACCAGCTTGGCGACGCGGCGCTGGATGGTATGGACTTCGATACAGAGGGGCGAAGGCAAGAGATACGTGCTCACCGCGGCTCTGCAATGCCCTTTCCCCGAACGTGTCCCTCGCATTTGTGCTCGGCACGGGGTTGTCTGTACAGTTCTACATCATCCTGCCATGCCAGTCCGCATCTGGAGATGTGAGCACAACAGTGGACGGTGCCTTGCCGTCAGGGATCGTTTTCCGGGGCCTGCCGGCGAAGTTGGATGCTGCATACAGTGGGTTCGTCGGCGGAAACTTTCTGTTGCAGGTTTTGCTGCTGCTGGTGGAAGGCTTGGACAATTAAGACGGGATCATGCGCCGTGGAGCTGCTCGAACGACACTCTGGCATTAGTGTGAAGTTGCAGAGCAACTTGCAAAACAAGAATAAAACATATATACAGGTACCAAAAATTTAAATTGAGAGTTTTTGTTGCAGTTGTTTATTCTAACTTTATGCATGATAAAATTACAGGAACGGTGCATGCTCATATTATAAAAACAGAATATGTAAGTGCTTACTCTTTTAGTTATCTAACAATGTTTACAGATGACATATTAGTATGGTTCAACCGGCCTCTAACTTGCTCCATACAGTGTTAGCGCGCCTGATCATACTTATAGTCATATTAGCAAGCCTTCTACGTGCGTATCTTCCTGGTGGTCACCTCCAATGTCCGTAGTAGTGGTCTCTCTAATTTTACGGTTTCAATTTTTTTTAGCATTCAACCAAAGTGGAGATCAGTATATCAACTAGAAATACAGAAGCTTTGCTTATTAGTAGTTGCAGCATATAGTTTGATTTAACAAGTTATGAACGAATCTACAAATTTTGCTGCTCCCCTTGGATATTCTTTTATTATCTTTCCTAAGGTGGTGATTGGATTTAAATTTTTGTCTGATTCATCATAACGGAAAAATTGAAGTAAATCTCTACATGTTGCTGTGGCTGATGGTTGTGTACTACTAGCATCACTCTGAAAATATCATCTATGATCACTAACATTCTAACAAGGTCAACAGAAAATGGTTCTATAATAGTATTTTTAACACAAAATACACAAGCTAGAGTTGTATAGCGTATTTTGGTTTCTGTTTATGCCTGGTTGCAATAATACTTTTTAAAGCAATATTAAGGAGTTGGCCTATTGCTAACCACTACTTTCATTTGCTTGTTGTATCTGCAGTTCTGCATTATTGATTGAATGGAAAATGCACGCATATGTTATGTCAATCTTTAACTTGCAAAACTAAATCACATCTCCAACATATGCCTACAAATACATATGTTTATTAAATCATCTTTAGTATTTGTGCATATAAGAACAAATGTTCAATGTTAAAGGGCAATATGGTTAATCTTCAAAACACAAATCGCAAAGTCTCCACTTCTTTCATGAGTAATTAACCACATGTCAATTTCCTGCGAACCGCGCTCGAAAGAGATCAGTGGTCCATTAGTAAAAGACAACCTTTTAATTATCATTGAAACAAAGATGTTTAGCATTTTGAAGCCTCCTACATGTCCCGCAACAACGCGCGGGGTATTCATCTAGTAGAAGAATTTGTGTTAGGCCAACTCCACCGCACGACTCCAAACAGACGTCCGCTTTGTCCGGATTTTGTCCGTTTGGGATGGGATTTGGGGTCATGTCCGGGCGTGTCCTGGGATGCGATGGTCGTGCGCCCAGTGGCGGCTGCATCCATTTGCCCCATTCTGTCCGTGTCTATTTAAAGAACCAAAAGAAGGTTTCAAATGCCAAGCCCTAGTTCAGGCTAGCGGCCTACACGTCCATCGCCGCCATCAGCCAGCGGCCGGCAACACAGCCAGCCTTCAAAATGAATAGTTGTCCTTGCCGGCAACGCAGCCAGCGGCCAGCAACACAACCGGCCATCAAAATGAATAGTTTCTCGCCGGCACACAGCCATCGGCCCAGCGGGCGGGCGGCACCCATGTCAGCCTCCAAAAAGAACGGACACGGCCGATCGGACGACCTAGTTCAGGCCTTCGGCTTCGAGCATCTCCTTCTGCTTGGCCTCGAACCAGGCCCTCGTCTTGTCGCTCATCTTCGACAAGTCCACGCTCATGATCGCAAGGGCCACCTCCTTCGCTTTGGTGGCGGCGTTCGTGGCCTCGATGTCGAGCTGCCTCTGCCTGGCCTTGACGTTGTCGGCCTCGATGTCGAGCTGCCTTTGCCGGGCCGCCTCCTTCATGTCGATCTTCCTCCTCTTGGCCGCCTCCTCCATCTCAAGCTTCTTTGTTTGAAGGTCTAGGTATTGCTTCATTTGCTCCTCCTTGCTTTGCCGCTTCTTCTCGTCCCTCACATTCTTTTGGGACATCATGCCATGCACAGTGTCATGCAATGCCATGGATGAGGCATCACGTATGTCATCAACCTTGTAGTTGGTCTTGCTCCTCGGCCTCTTCAAGGCCTCGCCATCTCCACCTCCGGCGTACTTGGTCGTCTTTAGTCCTCTCTTCCTTTGTAGTTCACGGTATTGGTCCTTGAACTTAGGGCAATTGTTGATGATCGTCCAACAATGTGTAAGAGTGAATGGCTTGTCATTGTGCCGGGCCTTGAATGCCTCCAAAGATTGAAATGCCTAAATCACATGATCAACAACAAATGAACATGCAAATATATACACGGCCGAAGTGTCATGGCCGTAGCAAGGAAAGGGCTAGGAAGAGGAGAGCATACCATGTCCCCAACGCCAAGACCACTCACCGGCCGTGCTTCAACGCTCTCAAATGCGGCGCAATACTTGTTGCACTCTTGTTGGATGAACAACCATCTCTTTTGAATCGATCCGATGCCACGGTTGCTTGTAAATTGGTAGGGCTCAAACATCTTCCTTTCATGGAATGTTTTGTGGACTCTCGTCCAAAAAACAATGCCCTTTTGTTGCGCGTCGGTCCTCGGATCTTGGCTAATCTCCATCCAAGCTTGGCAAATCAACTTGTCCTCATCTTGTGTGTATGAACCTGTGCGAATGCTCTTCCTCTTCTTTTGTGCTCCCGCTCTTTGGGTGAGCTCGTCGATGAACAATGGCTCGCCACTAATATCAACGTCATTGCCTTCTTCTTCATCACCGTCATCTTCGACATAGATGTCATCGTCTTCATGCCACGAGTCACCATGGTCGTAGTCAGCACGGTCGTCGGCCTCTTCATCGGGCACGTACTGGGCGCGGCCATCCTGACTTTGGGTCTCCTCGGGGTCGTAGGCACGGCCATGCCCACCCTCGAAGATCACGTCCTTCATGTACTGGTTGTAGAAGGGGTCGTCGACCGTTGGCGTTGGCATTCCGTCAAACAAGACGCAGGGAGCCGGCATGGTGCCCGTGAACGGGCCCCGTGCTTGCTTTCTTTGCATCTCGACGGACGCCCGGCCGCCGCTGCTGGACCCAGGCGTGACGTTGAGGTCGATGACGGCCGGGGACGCGGTGTGGACGGCGCGAACAAGCCCACGTCCGGCGACCTCGAGAAACGGGTCTGGCCGTCGTGCCTTGGCGGAGGAAAGTCGGGCGACATGGGCGCGGCGCACGACGTCGGTGACTGGCAGTGCGTAGGCCGGGCGACCGACGAGCCTGTGCTCGCGGGGCCGGCGGCCGCTGCTGGGAACCCCACCGGACGGCCCATGCCAAGCATGAGGATGGCGTGCGCTTTGTTGACGAGGTCCTCCTTCTCGTCGGCAGCGGCCTTGCGCCGCGCGGCCTCCAGCTCCTCGCACTGGGCGGCGAACTTGGCCGCGGCGGCATTGACCTTGACGACCGCTCTCTGTTCCCTCCTCTTCGCCTATTCCGCGTCCAACTTGGCGATCTCCTCCGGCGTGCACTCCGACCGCGGCTTCCTTGGCGCCTTCTTTTTCACCTTTGCGGGCGGGTCGACGGCCAGGCCGCCGGAACTCGGCGGGGCGTCGGCCATGGACGAGGGAGAGAGGGGGCGGCAGGAGGGACGTGGGAGGGTTTGAGGGAAATGACGCCAAATGGGCGTGGGGGTTTTTGGTTTCTCTCACCGACAGGCGGGCCAGGAGAGGGCAAGCGCGCGCGTCCCGCCCGTCCGCGTGCTGTTCGTTTCACCCCAAAATCTGCGCAAACTTGGGTCGGGGATGGGTCGAAAGCGGACACAAAGCGGACAAAAGTCCGTTTACGCCCGCGCGCTGGGCCGTCTCATTTGTCTCTTTTATTCTAAATGAACGGGGGCGGACAGGATAGGGTCGCGCTGTGGAGTTGGCCTTAGTGATGATGGGATCGAAACAATCTTCATGTGTAAACACACGGTACAAGCCGGCCGGTCCAAGGGCTGTGCAGAGTAGAATGATCTGGAGACGGCCTGGCAGGCCACATGCCGCGGACGTCAGCCACCATGGATGGATGGAGAGACCAGCGGTAGAAACGAAACGAAGCAGGGAGAGGGAAGGCATACCCCCAACCCAAACCCAAACCCCCTCTGCAAGCAAGCAAGCGCAGCGACAGCGGGCGTTCAAAAGCAAGGGCATTTTGGTCATTTCCGAGCCCCACGTCCTCTCTCCTCTTCCTTCCTTTCTCCCTGGCCTGGCCTCCGCTCCTCCGTCACATTTCCAAGCCAAACCCCAAACCCCTCGCCCTCCACCTCCTCAGCCCGGCAAACGCAAGCCTCCCTCCCCTTCCCTTCCCGTCGTATCTCCCCATCGACCACCGCCGTCGTCGGCATGTCGGCTCCGCCCAACCCGCCCCGCCGCCTCGTGCTGTTCGAGCCCCTCGGGAGCAGCCCCGCGCGGCTCATGCTCGCACCAGCGGGTGCTCTGCTGCCGCAGGGTGTGCGCCCCGTCGTCTCCGGCAACCACCGTGGCGGCCGCGCCCTCCACGGCCACGCGGGATCCGCCACCCCCACGCCCACGGCGGCCCCCCTCCTCGGCGTCGGCGGGCGCCCCTCCCTCGTCGCGGCCAAGGCCAACAACAGCGGAAGGGGTCGTGTCTACACCGACTGCCACGCCTTCGCAGACGCAGACGCGACGGGGCACGGCCGCACGCCCGGAGCGCTCGGAGTCGGCCCGCTCTTCGGCGCACCCGCCAGCTTCCTCGGCGGCTCCAGCGCGACGGGCCTCCGCGGTGTCGTCGTCGGTGCGCTCGACCTGGGTCTGGGTCACGGAGGCGGCGATGTCCACGGCAAGGAGGGCGTCAACCCCGTGGACCACGCCGGAGCAGGATCCTCGTTCGGACCCGTCCTCGCCGGGCGCCCCTTCGTGTCACACGCCGTCGTCGCGGCCAGCCACAGCGGACGCCCTCGTCTCTCCACCGAGTGCCACAACGTCGCCGACGCGGCAGGGCACGGCCGCACGTCTGTGACGCTCGGCCTCGGCCTACCCCCGCTCCTCGGCGGCTCCACCTCCGTCGCGGGCGAGCGACTCGACCTGGGTGATGAAGGTGGCGAGGGCCACGGCGAGGAGGACGTCTACGCCGTGGGCCTCGCGGGACCGGGATCCGCGCTCGGCCCTCCTCCTCGACTTCCCGTCCTCCGTGCCACAAGCCCTCGTCGCGGCCAACCACAACGGGCGCCGTCGTCTCTCCATGGAGTGCCACGCCGTTGACGACGCGGTGGGGCATGGCCGCACGGCCGGAGCGCTCGGGCTCCGCCCGCTCCTCGGCGCACCCGCCCGCTTCCTCGGCGGCTCCATCTCGGGCGCGATTGGTCTCCGAGGCAGAGTCGTCGTCGGCGCGCTCGACCTGGGAGACGGAGACGGCGAGGGAGAGGAGGACGTCACGGACGAGCTCAGGCACGTCCACTTCTTCTTCCGCGATCTCACGCCTTGTTTGTTTGTGTTGATCCAATCCTCCAATGCTCAAATTTGTGTTCGCGAGCTGCAGGTTTCAGGATGCTCATCGCCATATTCAGGCCATCCTCCACTTGACTTGTCTCAGGAGTCGAATCAAAACTGCAGTTCACATCGTAAGCGTCGCGAGCACTCCTGAAGTCCTGATTGATTGCTTTCTGCCTATGTTGAATTGTTTAGTGTCTATGTTGACTGACCACAATGCTTGATCTCTACCACAAATGTTGATCTACTCTGATTGATTGTTTAGTGTCTATGTTAACTGACCACAACGGTTGATCTCTATACATATATGTGCAGGGTCTTCTATCCGACGGCAAAAGAACTCAAAGCATGCTAGACGCAATTGGACACATCGATCCGACGGCGCCGGTATACCGTTGGAGAATCAATAGGTGTCATGCTCTATTGCGGGAGATCATGGGAGAAGATCTTTACAAGCAAGTGATCGTCACCGCGCCGAAGGAGGATGAAGGCGATTTTGGCTGGATCGTCACCCGTGGGAATGAAGTTCTAAAAGGAGTTGCCAACTTCATGGTAATTAACCAACCGACCTTCTCTCACTCCCCTTCTTGTTTTCTATTGTACTGCCTAGCCATAGATGGACCAATTCTTTGGTCTAGTACATATATGAACTAAAATTGTTCTCTGCTCAGATTTGCATGATATGCATCAAGTGCTCTTCTCGTCTCCTTTGGAAACTGAAATAATCTCCTCAGTTTTTGGCATACTAGCTAGCTAAAATTTGTTTGGCCCCATGATTAACAAAATGCAGACTGAGATTCAGTATTCTATTCTGTATACCGAGACTTGGAGAGCCGTCGAGAGAGATCACCCAATATACGATCACGCTCCGTACACTCTGCGCAAGGTATACTAATGTTTTCTCAAAATCTTGTCAATTTGCATGCTTAACTCCTTGGTTTACTAAAATTTTTTAGAAAAGGAAACCTTGGTTTACTAATGTTTTTTCTCCTTATGTTGTGCAGCTCATAGAGATACTGGAAGAGATTTCGGCTAACATCAACTTAGCTTGCTTTAAGAGGTGTGTATCCAGTTGGATTTTTGTTTAATCAAATCAAATTGGTTGTGTCGTACTTAGTGTACCCAGTGAGTCCCACTATGTTCATATTGCGGTTCATAGACTTGAGAATCTGATATGCTTGGTGTATGCATCTAGGGCCGACCCATGGGTGATTCAGAGGATGGTGGAGAACCATGCCTTGTCTTTGCTTCACATTGAGGACCTTCTTCTTGATTTCGACGAGGTGCTCGCCACGGGTGAGCCGCTGGACGATGCCGAGACTTCCCGGGAGCTCCAGATGCACTACAACATTCTCTTCGCCTGTGACTACACTCCTAAGGTAGCGAATATAATCGTAAGACCATCCCAAGTCATTTCGCTAGTGATGTCTAACTAGTGATGTTCACTATGAATAATTAATTGTCAGGATTACATGGCCGCAGTTGGCTTGACCGACACCAACGGCGTACTCCTTTTCCTAAAGACTCTGAAGTCGATGATTCGGCCACTCCGCGGCTACTGGATGTGAGATTTGGTAGTTAAGAAATCAAATGGACAAGTAGTTTGAGATTTGAGATGTAATTTGAGCACTTGATCCTAAGTGAGTGCACGTATCTCCCGATCGATTTGCTCCGGATGCAAACAGGAAATTTTGGTTTCACGCATATGTTTGGTACACATTTACTAGTTGGCTTGCATGTGAAAACGTATTCAATCTGTTTTTTTTTAATCGGGGAACCTGTTATTATTAAGCTAGGTTGGCCTGTCTCAGCAACTACAGTGTTATGAAATGTATACATTCTCAGTCATCCGCCCCTTAGGTTATGATATATGCATGCATACATGGAAATTAGTTGTGATATATGTTTGATATACATTTAGTTATTTGCCCTGTGTGTGAAAACACATTCAATCGAAATGGCTAGGCCTAGACGGGGAGCTGTACCGCAAGAGCAGCTGGAGCACTTTCCCCTGCATCGCCGCTCTCATGGCATGCGACGTCGCCATGCTCACCGGAGGCCCAACGTTTCCTGTCGCGCTCGGCTGCATATCTGTCGCCAACAAGACAAATCATTTGCCACCGCTAGGGATGTAAGAGCATCTAAAGCCCACGTTTCTGGACATGACCCTTGACAAGGACAACCCCTGTAATGTCATGCCTGACAGCCATGCTCTACATATCAAAATCATCAATCCATGCAAATTAATGCATGTCGATCATACACATGAATATCAAGCGTAAATAACGTTTGTTTGTTTGTAGAGAAAACACATAGTTTAAACATAAAATTGATTCTAAGTGCACAATGCAAGCATTAAACTCTTTGATTTTCATTTGGATCACATATGCTCCACAAGATCATCGAGTAGTTGTGCATGCACCTGATGATCTCGAAGACTATGATGCATCTCCAGAAAATTCAGAATATGATTTGCATCCTGTTTCGGGATGTGGACTTGTTCCCTAGGCTTCTCAAAATCATGGGTTTGAGCTGCCCCTTCACCCTCGTCCTTGACAATTATATTGTGCAAAATGACACAACATGTCATCAATGTCAAAAAGTCTTTGATTCCCACGTCATTGCAGCTCCACAAACAATACCTCAATGAGTTTGGAGCACTTCGAATGCCCTCTCCACATCCATCCTAGCCGCTTCTTGCATTCCTATATAGTGGCTTTGTTTGTTGCCATGGGAATTGGATATGATGTTCACAATACCGCTCACTGAAGATACATGCCATCAACAAGGTAGTACCCCATGTTGTAGTTGTGCTCATTGTCAGTGTAGTTGCACGGTGACATTTATCGATTACAAAGTCTCCTGGATAACGCAGATCGCTGGAGCACATTGATATCATTGTGAGAACCATGAATGCAAAGGAAGCATGTGAATCCACAAGTCTCTTGCCCCACCGCTTCTAGTATGGTGGCCTGGTGTGACCTTGGTACATCCCGTGCAAACCTTTGAGGCAGTTTTTTCATTGTCAATGCATGCAATCAACTGAACCGAGCATACATGGAAAACCTCTTACCGCTCCAAGAGCCATCGACCTTTCTGTATCTTGCACATTTGGTTCTCTCAGATACTCAGCTCCAAACACCAGTACCACGATGTGTGCAAATGTCATAGTGGTCTTTTAGGCATGTGCGCTCCCCCATCCCAACCATCATACCAACGGCATCGACGGTGGTACCTAATGCAAGCATCCTCGAAGCAGTCATGTATTTCTGCTAAGAAAAGAATGAGTGTTGTCCACAACAATCCCCGCTGAGCTTGAAGTAGGGATCTTATGCCGCCACTCCATCCACCACGCGCAAGAACAAGGGTTTGCGCATATGTAAGCGCCAACGGAAAAATGTATCAGGGAATGTTGGTCCGGGCTTAAAGTAGTCCTTGTAGAGCCCTGCAGCGACCCTATCCCGGTTCAAAACTCTTCTCCCTTTGATCGAACCCTTGTAGTTCAGAATGTGCTCCACCTCCCTATCCATTTCCTTCTGGATGCTCATAATGATCATCATCTTAGCATCTTCATCCGAATCCGATGAATCAAAGAACTCCTTTTGAATTAATTCATCAAGCTCCTTGTTTCCAAACCCCTCATCCGACGGACCGCTAAATCCATGGTTTTTTCCTACAAAAGAATGGAAAAACTATTCGGACAATTTTTTAAACACTTAGAGGGCAAGCCGCGGTCCGAGAATAGGCGAATGTACCGCGTTGGCGGCTAGGGCGGCTACTCTGGCGAGCAGGAGCTTCTTCTTGACTTTGGTGAGAACCTTGCCACCGGGGAGCCGGTGGACGATGCCAAGACTGCTCGGGAGCTTCGGATGCACCACAACCTCCTATTTGCCCATGACTACACACTCAAGGCAGCGAACATAATTGCGAACCTATCCTAAGCTATTTCAATTATGCAAGGAAATTGCATGCAGCTTTCTCCACGAAGCATTTTGGTGCCCTCCTCTTCTTTCTTGATGTGCAGTTCACCTGCACCATCCGTGCCGACTTCTTCCTTCATCAGAGCTAGTACGCCGAGGATCTCCTCAAGCGCATTGGCATGGCGAAATGCAAGCTTGCGCCCACCCTGATCGGCAGCAAACCAAGGACTCCGTGATGACTGGTGCTCTCGCCCATGACGGCGCTCACTGCCGCGGCATCGCTGAAGCTTTGGAGTACCTCATGCTCACACATCCTTGCCTATGAAGTTCAGTAGACGTGCCTTCACATGCACAGACCACGTGGCATCGACTGAGCGCTCGTCAAACATGTGCTTCGCTACAAATGTGGCACCGCAAGGTTTGGTCTCAACATCTGGGCGAACACGTCTGCTGCCGCTCTCGTCATGTACTCCGATGCAGATTGGGCGGGCTGCCCGGACATCCGACGCTCCACTTCCGACTACTGCATGTACCTCGGTGACTCGTTGATCACCTGGTTGTCTACTAATCTGCTCTGTGAACTGCATGTGCCTCTGGGCAAGGCCACTATTGTATGTGTGACAATATCTCTAGAGTTTACCTAATCCAGTTCATCACAGACGCACCAAACATGTGGAGATTGATGCCCATTAAGCTCATGAGAAGGTTGTGTTGGGCGAGCTCCGTGTTGTACACATTTCGACTGTCGGGACGTCGTCAGCACCGTAGGATTCAAATGATGAAGATGGGCCGGCGACCCGGCCCAAGCTAAGCACTAGACCACCTAGCCGGCTTGCAGGCCGTGAATGGGTCCTTGTATATTCTGCTGCATGCTAGGATAGACTTGGCAGCGAAGAAATGGCCAATAGAGATGAGGGAGATGCTAGGATAGCTTGTAACTTGAGATAGAGATGAGGGAGGATGGGAGGAATTCCTCTACTCGTGAACTAGTTCGAATTTCTAGATCCACAAACTTTGTTTTCCCTAAGTCCAATTCTAGCGCTGATAATCTGGTATTTGAGCCGAGTCCTGGTGCTGTCAGGCCACAACCACTATACTCGCCACAAGGTTCGCTGCAGGCGTGAGGCCATGGAGGAACTATCGTTGAAGGGTCGCCGTATATACGATTTGCTGTGGAGCGGCATCGACGACAACATCGACCTCAAGTTGCTTAACGTATGGCCACCATCAAGGATGTACTCCCTTCGTTTCAAAATAGATGACTCAACTTTGTACCAAACGGAGTACGTTAGATGTTCCACAAAAAATTCACCAAGCTGGATGGCCTCTTTGCCAAGCTAGAAGGCATGTGAGATGATCTCAGTGTTGATATAGGTCAGATCATGATCGATGGTGAGGCGGAGGCTCATGCAGATCCAGCAACGAAGGGAACCCGCAAGTCTCCTCCAGCTTCGCCTGCTGTAGCGGCTGCAGAGCACTATCAGAAAAACTGGGGTTGCCGACGACCAAATCTATGCCGACGGCCCCCGTCGGCATCTATGGACCTATGCCGACGGCCAAGGATAGGCCGTAGGCGTAGAATAGCCGTCGGCATACATCCATCTATGCCGACGGGCCGTCGGCATAGACGAGGCCGTCGGGACCGCCCGAGATACGCCTACGGGGCCCGTCGGCATAGGACAGGCCGTCGGCATAGCACGGGCCCCCCTGCCCGGTCAGCGCTGACCATTTGACGGTGTTGATCCTACGTCGACGGGCGGTAACGGCGGCCGTCGGCATATCTGTGGCAGAGGTATGCCTACGGCATAGCCGTCGGCATAGGCCCCTCTGCCACATCATCGATCCGTGTGCCACGCCACGTCATCGATCCGTGTGCCACGCCACGTCATCGATCCGTGGGACAACCTCCGTGTGTGCACAGATATGCCGACGGCCTTGCCGTCGGCATACGTTTATTTTACTTATTTTTTTATTTTTACTTTGGTTATCTGTGGCAGAGGTATGCCTACGGCACAGCCGTCGACATAGGCCCCTTCGCCACGTCATCGATCCGTGTGCCACACCACGTCATCGATCCGTGGGACAACCTCCGTGTGTGCACAGATATGCCGACGGCCTTGCCGTCGGCATACGTGTATTTTACTTAATTTTTTTATTTTTACTTTGTTTTGTTATTTTTACTTTATTTTAATTTTTGTTTTTGCATAAGATAATTATGCCTTATCTAAAAAAACATACCCGATGGTATATCGATTGCCCCTCGTTACGAACGTCGCTATCGCCGTGTCACGGAGGGGGGAAACGGTCGACACGGAAGGAATTCTGGATGGTGGGGGGATTCGAGGTGTAGCTATGTCACCGAAACATCGCACGGGTCCCTATGCATATGTGAAAGTGTTCATGCATGCGTAGACGCCCGTCTTGGGGCTCCGGGGTGTGCCCCCCCCCCCTCACGTACGGTGTTGCCGCCGGCACCTGGAGGGGGGAAACGGACGCGTCGGCTCTACACGGAGGGGATCTTGCTGTGGGTCTGGCCCAGATGTTGCTCCAAAGTGTTCCTATGGGCTGACCTAACACAACCGGGTGGGGAGGTCCACTGGTCAAAGCCCGTCCGTGCAAAGTCAAAGGGCTAGATCCCGTGGTCAA
>NC_041388.1:514850223-514862757 GCF_002162155.2 Triticum dicoccoides
GGAGCGTTGCACCGGGCCCTCATACATGCGGGGTGGTGTGGTGGCATGTCCGAAGAGGCGGGACGCGTCTCCGGGGCGTGCCCCCCCCCTCACGGACGACGATGACATGGTAGTAGACGTTCTGCGGTAACGATGCGGCGTCAATATTACTAAATACTCAGAGCGCGATAAAATCATGAGTTTTTTTTGCACGACGTGGGCACATGTGCTATAGCAACGATGGTATTTTTTCATAATTTTTGGTGATGGAGAAGTATCCGAAAATTCCCTCTATGCGGATTGCCCTTCGCGCGTCTACGGCTGTGGCCGGTAGCCTCCGGGGGCTAGCATGCCGCCAAATCTTGCGTAGGCGGCCTCTCACAAGTCTGGAAGTGTTTTGGCGGTTGCAAACGCCCGACACGCGTGTCCGGGGTGTGCCCCCACTCACGGACGGCACCACCGCCGGCACCTGGAGGGGGAAAACGGACGCGTCGGGTCTACACGGAGGGGATCTTGCTGTGGGTCTGGCCCGAATGTTGCTCCAAAGTGTTCCTATGGGCTGACCTAACACAACCGGGTGGGGAGGTCCACTGGTCAAAGCCCGTCCGTGCATAGTCAAAGGGCTAGATCCCGTGGTCAAACGCTACAGGGTTAGGCGGGACGGGGGCACTGGGGGGTAGCAATGAAGGAAATATGCCCTAGAGGCAATAATAAAGTTATTATTTATTTCCTTATATCATGATAAATGTTTATTATTCATGCTAGAATTGTATTAACCGGAAACATAATACATGTGTGAATACATAGACAAACAAAGTGTCACTAGTATGCCTCTACTTGACTAGCTCGTTAATCAAAGATGGTTATGTTTCCTAACCATGAACAAGGAGTTGTTATTTGATTAACGGGATCACATCATTAGGTGAATGATCTGATTGACATGACCCATTCCATTAGCTTAGCACCCGATCATTTAGTATGTTGCTATTGCTTTCTTCATGACTTATACATGTTCCTATGACTATGAGATTATGCAACTCCCGTTTGCCGGAGGAACACTTTGTGTGCTACCAAACGTCACAACGTAAATGGGTGATTATAAAGGTGCTCTACAGGTGTCTCCAAAGGTACATGTTGGGTTGGCGTATTTCGAGATTAGGATTTGTCACTTCGATTGTCGGAGAGGTATCTCTGGGCCCTCTGGGTAATGCACATCACATAAGCCTTGCAAGCATTGCAACTAATGAGTTAGTTGCGAGATGATGTATTACGGAACGAGTAAAGAGACTTGCCGGTAACGAGATTGAATTAGGTATTGAGATACCGACGATCGAATCTCGGGCAAGTAACATACTGATGACAAAGGGAACAACGTATGTTGTTATGCGGTCTGACCGATAAAGATCTTCGTAGAATATGTAGGAGCCAATATGAGCATCCAGGTTCCGCTATTGGTTATTGACCGGAGACGTGTCTAGGTCATGTCTACATTGTTCTCGAACCCGTAGGGTCCGCACGCTTAAGGTTTCGATGACAGTTATATTATGAGTTTATGAGTTTTGATGTACCGAAGTTAGTTCGGAGTCCCGGATGTGATCACAGACATGACGAGGAGTCTCGAAATGGTCGAGATATAAAGATTGATATATTGGACGGCTATATTCGGACACCAGAAGTGTTCAGGGTGATTTCGGAGAAAACCGCAGAGCCGGAGGGTTACCGGAACCCTACCGGGAGAAGTAATGGGCCTTATGGGCTTTAGTGGAGAGAGAGAGAGGGGCAGCCAGGGTGGGCCGCGCGCCTCCTCCCCCCTTGGTCCGAATTGGACTAGGAGAGGGGGGCGGCGCCCCCCTTTCCCTCTCCCTCCCACTTCCTTCCCCCTCCTAGTAGGAGTCCTACTCCTACTAGGAGGATGACTCCTCCTTGGCGCGTGCCTATAGGGCCGGCCGGCCTCCTCCCCTTGCTCCTTTATATACGGGGATAGGGGGCACCCCTAGACACACAAGTTGATCCACGTGATCATATTCTTAGCCGTGTGCGGTGCCCCCTTCCACCATAGTCCTCGATAATATTGTAGCGGTGCTTAGGCGAAGCCCTGCGACGGTAGTGCATCAAGACCGTCACCACGCCGTCGTGCTGACGGAACTCTTCCCCGACACTTTGCTGGATCGGAGTCCGGGGATCGTCATCGAGCTGAACGTGTGCTAGAACTCGGAGGTGCCGTAGTTTCGGTGCTTGATCGGTCGGGCCGTGGAGACGTACGACTACATCAACCAAACGCTTCCGTTGTCGATCTACAAGGGTACGTAGATCACACTCTCCCCTCTCGTTGCTATGCATCACCATGATCTTGCGTGTGCGTAGGAAATTTTTTGAAATTACTACGTTCCCCAACAGTGGCATCCGAGCCTAGGTTTTATATGTTGATGTTATATGCACGAGTAGAACACAAGTGAGTTGTGGGCGATATAAGTCATACTGCTTACCAGCATGTCATACTTTGGTTCGGCGATATTGTTGGACGAAGCGGCCCGGACAGACATTACGCGTACGCTTACGCAAGACCGGTTCTCCCGACGTGCTTTGCACATAGGTGGCTTGCGGGTGACAGTTTCTCCAACTTTAGTTGAACCGATTGTGGCTACGCCCGGTCCTTGCGAAGGTTAAAACAGCACCAACTTGACAAACTATCGTTGTGGTTTTGATGCGTTCGTAAGATTGGTTCTTGCTTAAGCCCGTAGCAGCCACGTAAAACTTGCAACAACAAAGTAGAGGACGTCTAACTTGTTTTTGCAGGGCATGTTGTGATGTGATATGGTCAAGACATGATGCTAAATTTTATTGTATGAGATGATCATGTTTTGTAACCGAGTTATCGGCAACTGGCAGGAGCCATATGGTTGTCGCTTTATTGTATGCAATACAATCGCGCTGTAATGCTTTACTTTATCACTAAGCGGTAGCGATAGTCGTGGAAGCATAAGATTGGCGAGATGACAATGATGCGACGATGGAGATCAAGGTGTCGCGCCGGTGACGATGGTGATCACGACGGTGCTTCGAAGATGGAGATCACAAGCACAAGATGATGATGGCCATATCATATCACTTATATTGATTGCATGTGATGTTTATCTTTTATGCATCTTATCTTGCTTTGATTGACGGTAGCATTATAAAATGATCTCTCACTAATTATCAAGAAGTGTTCTCCCTGAGTATGCACCGTTGCGAAAGTTCTTCGTGCTGAGACACCACGTGATGATCGGGTGTGATAGGCTCTACGTTCAAATACAACGGGTGCAAAACAGTTGCACACGCGGAATACTCAGGTTATACTTGACGAGCCAAGCATATACAGATATGGCATCGGAACACGGAGACCGAAAGGTCGAGCGTGAATCATATAGTAGATATGATCAACATAGTGATGTTCACCAATGAAACTACTCCATCTCACGTGATGATCGGACATGGTTTGGTTGATTTGGATCACGTAATCACTTAGAGGATTAGAGGGATGTCTATCTAAGTGGGAGTTCTTTAAGTAAATTAATTGAACCTAAAGTTATCATGAAACTTAGTACCTGATAGTATCTTGCTTGTTTATGCTTGATTGTAGATAGATGGGTCGTGCTGTTGTTCCGTTGAATTTTAATGCGTTCCTTGAGAAAGCAAAGTTGAAAGATGATGGTAGCAATTACACGGACTGGGTCCGTAACTTGAGGATTATCCTCATTGCTGCACAGAAAAATTACGTCCTGGAAGCACCGCTGGGTGCCAGGCCTGCTGCTGGAGCAACACCAGATGTTATGAACGTCTGGCAAAGCAAAGCTGATGACTACTCAATAGTTCAGTGTGCCATGCTTTACGGCTTAGAATCGGGACTTCAACGACGTTTTGAAAGTCATGGAGCATATGAGATGTTCCAGGAGTTGAAGTTAATATTTTAAGCAAATGCCCGGATTGAGAGATATGAAGTCTCCAATAAGTTCTATAGCTGCAAGATGGAGGAGAACAGTTCTGTCAGTGAGCATATACTCAAAATGTCTGGGTATAATAATCACTTGATTCAATTGGGAGTTAATCTTCCAGATGATTGCGTCATTGACAGAATTCTCCAATCACTGCCACCAAGCTACAAGAGCTTCGTGATGAACTATAATATGCAAGGGATGAATAAGACTATTCCCGAGCTCTTCGCAATGCTGAAAGCTGCGGAGGTAGAAATCAAGAAGGAGCATCAAGTGTTGATGGTCAACAAGACCACTAGTTTCAAGAAAAAAGGCAAAGGGAAGAAGAAGGGGAACTTCAAAAAGAACGACAAGCAAGTTGCTACTCAAGAGAAAAAACCCAAACCTGGACCTAAGCCTGAAACTGAGTGCTTCTACTGCAAGCAGACTGGTCACTGGAAGCGGAACTACCCCAAGTATTTGGCGGATAAGAAGGATGGCAAGGTGAACAAAGGTATATGTGATATACATGTTATTGATGTGTACCTTACTAATGCTCGCAGTAGCACCTGGGTATTTGATACTGGTTCTATTGCTAATATTTGCAACTCGAAACAGGGACTACGGATTAAGCGAAGATTGGCTAAGGACGAGGTGACGATGCGCGTGGGAAACGGTTCCAAAGTCGATGTGATCGCAGTCGGCACGCTACCTCTACATCTACCTTCGGGATTAATATTAGACCTAAATAATTGTCATTTGGTGCCAGCGTTAAGCATGAACATTATATCTGGATCTTGTTTGATGCAAGACGGTTATTCATTTAAATCTGAGAATAATGGTTGTTCTATTTGTATGAGTAATATCTTTTATGGTCATGCACCCTTAAAGAGTGGTCTATTTTTATTGAATCTCGATAGTAGTGACACACATATTCATAGTGTTGAAGCCAAAAGATGCAGAGTTGATAATGATAGTGCAACTTATTTGTGGCACTGCCGTTTAGGTCATATCGGTGTAAAGCGCATGAAGAAACTCCATACTGATGGACTTTTGGAACCACTTGATTATGAATCACTTGGTACTTGCGAACCGTGCCTCATGGGCAAGATGACTAAAACACCGTTCTCCGGTACTATGGAGAGAGCAACAGATTTGGTGGAAATCATACATACAGATGTATGTGGTCCGATGAATATTGAGACTCGTGGCGGATATCGTTATTTTCTCACCTTCACAGATGACTTAAGCAGATATGGGTATATCTACTTAATGAAACACAAGTCTGAAACATTTGAAAAGTTCAAAGAATTTCAGAGTGAAGTAGAAAATCATCGTAACAAGAAAATAAAATTCCTACGATCTGATCGTGGAGGAGAATATTTGAGTTACGAGTTTGGTGTACATTTGAAAAAGTGTGGAATAGTTTCGCAACTCACGCCACCCGGAACACCACAGCGTAATGGTGTGTCCGAACGTCATAATCGTACTTTACTAGATATGGTGCGATCTATGATGTCTCTTACTGATTTACCGCTATCCTTTTGGGGATACGCTCTAGAGACGGCCGCATTCACGTTAAATAGGGCACCATCAAAATCCGTTGAGACGACGCCTTATGAACTGTGGTTTGGCAAGAAACCAAAGTTGTCGTTTTTGAAAGTTTGGGGTTGCGATGCTTATGTGAAAAAGCTTCAACCTGATAAGCTCGAACCCAAATCGGAGAAATGTGTCTTCATAGGATATCCAAAGGAAACTATTGGATACACCTTCTATCACAGATCCGAAGGCAAGACTTTTGTTGCTAAATTCGGAAACTTTCTGGAGAAGGAGTTTCTCTCGAAAGAAGTGAGTGGGAGGAAAGTAGAACTTGACGAGGTAACTGTACCTGCTCCCTTATTGGAAAGTAGTGCATCACAGAAAACTGTTTTAGTGACACCTACACCAGTTAGTGAGGAAGCTAATGATGATGATCATGAAACTTCAGAACAAGATACTACTGAACCTCGTAGATCAACTAGAGTGAGATCCGCGCCAGAGTGGTACGGTAATCCTATTCTGGAAGTCATGCTACTAGATCATGATGAACCTACGAACTATGAAGAAGCGATGGTGAGCCCAAATTCCGCAAAATGGCTTGAAGCCATGAAATCTGAGATGGGATCCATGTATGAGAACAAAGTATGGACTTTGGTTGACTTTCCCGAGGATCGGCAAGCAATTGAGAATAAATGGATCTTCAAGAAGAAGACTGACGCTGACGGTAATATTACTGTCTACAAAGCTCGACTTGTCGCAAAAGGTTTTCGGCAAGTTCAAGGGATTGACTACGATGAGACCTTCTCACCCGTAGCGATGCTTAAGTCTGTCCGAATCATGTTAGCAATTGCCGCATTTCATGATTATGAAATTTGGCAGATGGATGTCAAAACTGCATTCCTGAATGGATTTCTGGAAGAAGAGTTGTATATGATGCAACCAGAAGGTTTTGTCGATCCAAATGGAGCTAACAAAGTGTGCAAGCTCCAGCGATCCATTTATGGACTGGTGCAAGCCTCTCGGAGTTGGAATAAATGCTTTGATAGTGTGATCAAAGCATTTGGTTTTATACAGACTTTTGGAGAAGCCTGTATTTACAAGAAAGTGAGTGGGAGCTCTGTAGCATTTCTGATATTATATGTGGATGACATATTACTAATTGGAAATGATATAGAATTTCTGGATAGCATAAAGGGATACTTGAATAAAAGTTTTTCAATGAAAGACCTCGGTGAAGCTGCTTACATATTAGGCATTAAGATCTATAGAGATAGATCAAGACGCTTGATTGGACTTTCACAAAGCACATACCTTGACAAAGTTTTGAAGAAGTTCAAAATGGATCAAGCAAAGAAAGGGTTCTTGCCTGTGTTACAAGGTGTGAAGTTGAGTAAGACTCAATGCCCGACCACTGCAGAAGATAGAGAGAAAATGAAAGATGTTCCCTATGCTTCAGCCATAGGCTCTATCATGTATGCAATGCTGTGTACCAGACCTGATGTGTGCCTTGCCATAAGTCTAGCAGGGAGGTACCAAAGTGATCCAGGAGTGGATCACTGGACAGCGGTCAAGAACATCCTGAAATACCTGAAAAGGACTAAGGATATGTTTGTCATATATGGAGGTGACAAAGAGCTCATCGTAAAAGGTTACGTTGATGCAAGCTTTGACACTGATCCGGACGATTCTAAATCGCAAACCGAATACGTGTTTACATTAAACGGTGGAGCTGTCAGTTGGTGCAGTTCTAAACAAAGCGTTGTAGCGGGATCTACATGTGAAGCGGGGTACATAGCTGCTTCGGAAGCAGCAAATGAAGGAGTCTGGATGAAGGAGTTCATATCCGATCTAGGTGTCATACCTAGTGCATCGGGTCCAATGAAAATCTTTTGTGACAACACTGGTGCAATTGCCTTGGCAAAGGAATCCAGATTTCACAAGAGAACCAAACACATCAAGAGACGCTTCAATTCCATCCGGGATCTAATCCAGGTGGGAGACATAGAGATTTGCAAGATACATACGGATCTGAATGTTGCAGACCCGTTGACTAAGCCTCTTCCACGAGCAAAACATGATCAGCACCAAGGCTCCATGGGTGTTAGAATCATTACTATGTAATCTAGATTATTGAATCTAGTGCAAGTGGGAGACTGAGGAAATATGCCCTAGAGGCAATAATAAAGTTATTATTTATTTCCTTATATCATGATAAATGTTTATTATTCATGCTAGAATTGTATTAACCGGAAACATAATACATGTGTGAATACATAGACAAACAAAGTGTCACTAGTATGCATCTACTTGACTAGCTCGTTAATCAAAGATGGTTATGTTTCCTAACCATGAACAAGGAGTTGTTATTTGATTAACGGGATCACATCATTAGGTGAATGATCTGATTGACATGACCCATTCCATTAGCTTAGCACCCGATCGTTTAGTATGTTGCTATTGCTTTCTTCATGACTTATACATGTTCCTATGACTATGAGATTATGCAACTCCCGTTTGCTGGAGGAACACTTTGTGTGCTACCAAATGTCACAACGTAAATGGGTGATTATAAAGGTGCTCTATAGGTGTCTTCAAAGGTACATGTTGGGTTGGCGTATTTCGAGATTAGGATTTGTCACTCCGATTGTCGGAGAGGTATCTCTGGGCCCTCTCGGTAATGCACATCACATAAGCCTTGCAAGCATTGCAACTAATGAGTTAGTTGCGAGATGATGTATTACGGAGCGAGTAAAGAGACTTGCCGGTAACGAGATTGAACTAGGTATTGAGATACCGACGATCGAATCTCGGGCAAGTAACATACCGATGACAAAGGGAACAACGTATGTTGTTATACGGTCTGACCGATAAAGATCTTCGTAGAATATGTAGGAGCCAATATGAGCATCCAGGTTCTGCTATTGGTTATTGACTGGAGACGTGTCTCGGTCATGTCTACATTGTTCTCGAACCCGTAGGGTCCGCACGCTTAAGGTTTCGATGACAGTTATATTATGAGTTTATGAGTTTTGATGTACCGAAGTTAGTTCGGAGTCCCGGATGTGATCACGGACATGACGAGGAGTCTCAAAATGGTCGAGACATAAAGATTAATATATTGGACGGCTATATTCGGACACCGGAAGTGTTCTGGGTGATTTCGGAGAAAACCGCAGAGCCGGAGGGTTACCGGAACCCTACCGGGAGAAGTAATGGGCCTTATGGGCTTTAGTAGAGAGAGAGAGAGAGGGGCAGCCAGGGTGGGCCGCGCGCCTCCTCCCCCCCTTGGTCCGAATTGGACTAGGAGAGGGGGGCGGCGCCCCCCTTTCCCTCTCCCTCCCACTTCCTTCCCCCTCCTAGTAGGAGTCCTACTCCTACTAGGAGGATGACTCCTCCTTGGCGCGTGCCTATAGGGCCGGCCGGCCTCCTCCCCTTTCTCCTTTATATACGGGGGCAGGGGGCACACCTAGACACACAAGTTGATCCACATGATCATATTCTTAGCCGTGTGCGGTGCCCCCTTCCACCATAGTCCTCGATAATATTGTAGCGGTGCTTAGGCGAAGCCCTGCGACGGTAGTGCATCAAGATCGTCACCACGCCGTCGTGCTGACGGAACTCTTCCCCGACACTTTGCTGGATCGGAGTCCGGGGATCGTCATCGAGCTGAACGTGTGCTAGAACTCGGAGGTGTCGTAGTTTCGGTGCTTGATAGGTCGGGCCGTGGAGACGTACGACTACATCAACCAAACGCTTCCGTTGTCGATCTACAAGGGTACGTAGATCACACTCTCCCCTCTCGTTGCTATGCATCACCATGATCTTGCGTGTGCGTAGGAAATTTTTTGAAATTACTACGTTCCCCAACAAGCAATGCCACCGGAGTGTCGCACCGGGCCCTCATACATGCGGGGTGGTGTGGTGGCATGTCCGAAGAGGCGAGACGCGTCTCCGGGGCGTGGCCCCCCCTCACGGACGGCGATGACACGGTAGTAGACGTTCAGCGGTAACGATGCGGCGTCAATATTACTAAATACTCGGAGCGCGATAAAATCATGAGTTTTTTTGCACGACGTGGGCACATGTGCTATAGGAACGATGGTATTTTTTCATAATTTTTGGTGATGGAGAAGTATCCGAAAAATTCACTCTACGCAGATTGCCCTTCGCGCATCTACGGCTGTGGCCGGCGGCCTCCGGGGGCTAGCATGCAGCCAAATCTTGCGTAGGCGGCCTCTCACAAGTCTGGAAGTGTTGTGGCAGTTGCAAACGCCCGACACGCGTGTCCGGGGTGTGCCCCCTCCCCCTCACAGACATATTCTAAAGGGGTCCGTATTCCCAACGGCCTCATCACCGTCTTGCTGAAGTTATATTGGCCGGGGTTGTACTGTCCGGATCCAGTCAGGCAGCCGGACCGTCGGGTTTTGGCCACGAGCTGGGACCACTGGGAAGCGGCCCGCCACGCGGACCATGAGACCCATGCCAAGGCCGTGATCACTACTTTCTGGGTGAGTTCTCTTCAGAAGCACAAGTCCATTCTAGTTTCATGAATGATTTAACTCATGGCTTCTTCCATTCTTGTTTCATGCATGATTGTAGAAATTCTATCGAGTTCTTCCGGAGCACGGGGCTAGAGCGGACCAGATCGTGTTGCGCTAATGCAAGAAGAAGGCCCGCCAGATGCAGTACGAGGTGCGCTATGTGGCCATCTCCACATACTACCACGACGTTCTTGGTGTGAAGATGACCAAGGAAGAAGCGCGGAGCATGGGCATTACCTTGGAGAGGCCCGAGTTCTTGGCGGTAAGTATAAAAGATTTTTCATTATGCTTTCATATATTATGCTTTCATTACCTTGTGGTACATTATGCTTTATGCTTTATGCTTCCATAACACCAGTTTGGACACACCTACATGCCATTATGCTTTTATTATGTAGGTGTGTCCAAATTGGTGTTATGGAAAAGACGAGTCCTGGGCGGCATTGGTGGATCTTTGGTGTGATGAGTATGGAGCCTGGGCGGCTATGAGAACCAAAAATAAGGCTAACCGAGGGACGGAGGGAGTACATGCTCAGGGAAACCGAAACCACTATCTCCACAAGGCAGTTAATGTATGACTAACCCCATTAAACATTCTTCTTCTTCTATTTACCATCACTTTCTTATGTATGACTAATCTCTGTTTGGTGGTGCAAGAGGAGAAACTGAAGCGGCCGCTCTCACACATGCAGGCGTGGGAGATCGCCCATACACGGAAGGACTCCAAGCCTGGCGAGCCCAAGTACTACGGCAAGAAGACCGCGGGGAGGAAGAAGGCCTACTCCGAAGCATATCTGAACTTACATCCTGACACACCTGACCCCATTGCGGCGCCTCTGGACGACAGGGCGGTGGTGAGCATGGGGCCCAAGGAGCACGGTCGGGAGGCGGTTCTCGATGCTGTGATCACTCCTAGTATCTCCTACACACAGCTTCATCGGATTGACCCGAGCCTGAGCCCGCGCACGAGCCAGCCAGTGACCAGTGCACAGTCCCTCTTTCAGGAGCAACAATCTGTAAGTATTTTCCCTGTTATCTTCATTGCTCACTTTATTTTCCGCATTTAGTAGTTTTATGAGTTCCATCATGTCATACCGTAGGCCTACCTGGAGTACACACGCCAAGAGACCATGGCGTGGCATCAGAGGCTTTATGAACATCAAGTGCAGAGGGATAGCCAGATGCAGCAGGCTTTTCAGGAAATGGCGGCCGGCAGGTGTCCTTAGTTCCCTCCAGCACAATGCCCTCCAGCACAACCAGTGCTGCCGAGCTTTGAGGAGTTTGTGGCACAGAACGCTGGCCCCTCGCCGGTTAGTTCATCCCCAATCTATTCACCCAAAGCATGTCATGCCTTTCAACACAGTCATATATCCCGTGCATATGTCTTTTCAACATCCAGGGAACAGGTGGATCTACCGTTGGCAGTGGTCTTCGCAGCACTCCGGAGACACGGAGCCCGACCACTCCGATCCACGGAGGCGGAGGCGGAGGTGGAGGCGGAGGCGGTCTTGGCGGTAGCGCTGCCGCTAGCAGTGACGACCTGGGCTTCGACGGTCTTGGTGGTGACGACCTCCGCGGTGCTCGATGATCCTTGTGTGTGGTGATGATGCTTGAGATGACTTGTGTGTGGTGATGAACATTTAGATGACTTGTGTGCTTCTCTATATGCTTATGCTTATGTTGGTTGTGATGATGATCATTTAGAGACTTGTGTGTGATGATGCTTATGCATATATTGTTGTGATGGTGCCGGATGATATCCCGTTGTGTTTTATATGTCTATTCCATCATATATATATCTCCTGCTATGTGCTGTTATTTGAATTGAATTGATTTGAAAACAAACAGAAAAAAAGCAAAAGCAAACTATGCCGACGGCTAGGCCGTCCGCATAGGGCTGGCGTGAGCTCCCAGTAGCTGACACGTGGCACCTATGCCGACGGAGTAGCCGTCGGCATAGGCGCCCACGTGTCAGCTACTGGGAGCTCTGTATGAAGGAATATGCCGACGGCTTGGCCGTCGGCTTAGTTTCAAACTATGTCGACGGCCCAGCCGTCGGCATAGCCCTGGTCCACGAGCAGCGACTGGTCGCCACGTGGCACACCTATGCCGACGGTCTAGCCGTCGGCATAGTTTTTGACTAAGCCGACGGCGACTAAGCCGACGGCTAGGCCGTCGGCATAGGGGTGCCACATGGCGACCAGTCGTTGGGCAAACTTGACGGCGGCCGCCGTTAGGCGTGATTGTTGCCGACGGCAAGGGCCGTCGGCATAGATGTACGGCCCCTGTCGGGAAAGCATCTATGCCGGTGGCTTTTCTATGCCGACGGCCTCCCTGGCTATGCCGACATATATGTTGCCGACGGCCCTATGCCGACGGGGGCCGTCGGCATAGGTCTGTCCCGACGGGACTCAGGGCTATGCCGACGGCCCTAGCCGTCGGCATAGGGGGCGATTCTGGTAGTGGAGGTGGCTGCAGCGAGTTCAGGTTTTCGACAAGGAGCTGCGTGGCCAGGTATTTGC
>NC_041388.1:514862998-514904161 GCF_002162155.2 Triticum dicoccoides
TCTCCCCATCTGGATTTGTATCCTCGAGAGCACCCGGACCATTTTGTGCATACTCCCCGTGTTGAGCTACCCCGATTTGATGGAAGTAGTTCTCGTCTCTCGTAAAATCGCCATGAGGATTATTTTCAGCAGTGAAATACACCTGTGGCGTAGTGGATTTCCTTGGATTGTTCACAATTTGAAGGACCCGCAGCTCAGTGGCTTGAATCAGTGCAGCGGCGCACTCCCCGTGCTTCATGGTCCGAATTTTGTCAACTTTTACAAAGTAGATTTGGTATAAACCAACATCAGCTTCTTATCAGGCGCATGTTTCATATTGCTCAGACTAGTACAGTTGATGATTATGTGGAGCGTTTCTCTGAACTCTATGATCAATTATCTGCGTACGAAAAAGCCCCTGATGCTTTACATTATGTCTCCCGTTTCTTAGATGGATTGCATAAAAATGTGCGCATACAACTGATACAAGTAACATTATAAAAACCAGCAGATTTGGACACTGCCTTTGAGTTGGCTCTGTTACATGAGGAATTGGTGGCTACTACTGTTTCTCCTAGTGCATCTGATCGTCCCAGAAAAACATTCAGTGTATCTTCTGCTGCCGGTGCGCTCCAGTTCCAAAAGTTACTGAAGATAAAAGGTTCTCTGATAAACCAGCAAGTGTAGAGGACAAATGGTCTGCTCTCAGGAACTATTGAAAGGCCAAGAGTCTCTGTTTTATCTGTGGAGAAAGATGGACTCGTGATCACCAGTGTAAAATAGTCTTTCAGTCGCATGTGGTGCGGGAATTAATTGACCAATTGCAGGGAGATGAAAGTTCTAGTACTGCAGATGATACTGGCTGCTCTCCTGAAGTGAGTTGTACAAGTATTTATGAAGCTGCTCTTAATGCTGCTCCTAGTATTTCTACTATGAAATTGCAACTTGTTATTCAGAACATTCATATGGGTTTTCTAGTGGATTCGTGCAGTACACATACATTTCTGGATGAATTTTTTATCTGCACTTACTGGAGTACAAGCTATGGCCCCTGTTTCAGTTAAGGTTGCTGGTGGTGCCTTGCTCACTAGTGAACATCATTTACCAGCATGTCAATGGTCTTGTCAGGACCATACTTTTGTGTCCCACATCAAGCTTCTACCATTAGGGGCCTATGATGGTATTATGGACCTCGATTGGTTGACTCAGCACAGCCCAATGCATGCTCATTGGGAAGAAAAATGGCTGTCATTTTACAGAAAAGGGCAACTGGTTACTCTACAGGAACCTGAAACTCATACCAGTTTCTTTACTGTGGTTTCTGTTAATTACCTTATAGGTATGGCAGAAGTACTAGTTTTCCAGATGAATTGCAACAAATTTTAGATCAGTATCCAGATCTAACTCCTAGAAGGGAGTTTGATCATACCATTCCTCTCATTCCTGGTGCTAGGCCTGTTTCCATTAGACCATACAGAGTTGCCCCCCATCTTAAGGATGAGTTGGAAAAATAGGTGGCTGAATTGCTACAGTTTGGGATAATTAGAAGGAGCACTAGTCATTTTTCTTCTCCTGTAATTTTAGTCAAAAAGAATGATTGAACTTGGATAATGGTGGTAGACTATAGATATTTAAATGCTCTAACACTAAAGAGTAAATTTCCTATATCTGTCATAGATGAATTGTTGGATGAGTTGGCAGGAGCTAGTTGGTTTTCTAAGTTGGATTTAAGGTCAGGTTATCACCAAATAAGATTGGCCCCTGGTGAGGAGTACAAAATAGCTCTTCAAACCCACAATGGTCATTTTGAATTTGTTTTTTAAAATTTTGGGTTGGTTGGTGGTCCTGCTACATTCCAAGGAGCTATGAGCTTCACACTTTCACCTCTCAACAGAGTTTGTGTTTTGGTTTTCTTTGATGACATTTTAGTTTGTAGCAAAACTCTGAAGGACCACATTGTGCATTTGAACAAGTGTTGCAACTTCTTAAGGAACATCCATGGAAATTTGAACTCAGTAAATGTGCTTTTGGACAGAGGAGCATTGGCTATTTAGGCCATGTCATCAGTGAGAAGGGAGTTAGCACTGATCCTAGCAAGATTACCACTATTGCAAAATCGGCTTGTTCCAACACATGTTAAAGAAATTAGAGGGCTTTTGGGCATCACTGGTTATTATAGGAAATTTATCAAACATTACGGCCTCATCATCAGACCTCTTACTCAACTTCTTAAAAAGGGCATTCAGTTTATGTGGACCTCTGACACTGAAGTGGCCTTTCAGACACTTAAAGAAGCACTTATGACTGCCCCTGTTCTAGCTATTCCAGACCTTACTAAACCATTTGTTACTGAAACAGATGCCCGTGATAAGGGATTTGGAGCTGTTTTGATGCAATGTGGACATCCTTTGGCTTATGTTATTAAGGCCTTTGGCCCCAAGAATCGAACATTGCATGTATATGAGAAAGAATATTTGGCTATTCTCTTGGCACTGGAGCATTGGAGATCTTATTTACAAGTGATGGAGTTCACAATTAGAACTGATCAAAAGAGTTTGATCCAGTTGGAAACAAAGATTGCACACTCCTTGGCAACAGAAAGCACTTACAAAAATGATGGGCTTACAGTATAAAGTTGTTTACAAGAAAGGGTCCACAAATTCTGCTGCTGATGCTCTTTCCAGGATGCCCCATCATGATTCAGAAGTTTTTATCTATTTCTGCTGCTACACCTATGTGGTTTTAGGATATTCTTTCTACTTATGAACATGATCCTAAAGAGCTCAAGATCTTCTCCGGCAACTTAGTGTGTCTCCCAGTTCTAAACCACACTATCGTTTGCAGAATGGCCTTAGTAAGTAGTACAAGGGAAGAATTTGGGTTGGTAATCTTCCTTCTCTTTCATTGCTCTATTGTCAGGGTCTTTCATGACAGCCCAATGGGAGGACACTCGGGATTTGTCGTGACATATAAAAGAATTCACAGTCTAATCTGCTGTATAGGTACGAGGAAGTTTATCCATGAAATGGTACAAGCTTGTCTTACTGGCCAGCAAGCCAAGCCAGAGAGAGTTCCATACCCTGGCCTATTGTGTCCTTTGCCTGTTCCTCAACAAGCATGGGAAATGGTTGCAATGGATTTCATTGGTGGCCTTCCTTCTTCTAGCAGGTATAATTGCATTCTAGTGGTTCTTGATAAATTCATTAAATATGGCCATTTTATTCCCTTCCATCATCCTTTTTGTGCACCTATTTGTGTCTGAGACTTTTCTGGACCATGTTTTCAAGTTGCACAACATGCCAAAGTATATTGTTTCAGATAGGGATCCTATATTTGCTAGCATTTTCTGGAAGGCTTTGATAAAAGCAACTGCCAGTGAATTGAAAATGAGCCCAACCAATCACCCTGAAACAGATGGCCAGATTGAGGGACTCGATCAACAGATTGAGTGTTACCTCAGATGATTTATTAGTACGTGCACATCCTACTCATCTGTCTAAATGGCTTATTTTGGTACAATACTAACTAGCATTCATCTGTGGGGAAGTCTCCTTTTGAGGTTCTGTATGGTCAGGCATCCAGATAATTTGCATTTCAGTTTGTAACACTATTTCCTGTCCTGACACTTCTGCTTGGTTGGAACAGAGAACTGTAGTTTTAGATTTTGTCAAGCAGCATCTGCACAGGGCTCAACAGAAGATGAAACAGCATGCTGATAAGCACAGATTGATCGGTCATTTGCAGTTGGTGACAAGGTTTTCTTGAAACTATAGCCATATGTTCAATCTTCAGTGGTTAGGTGAGCTAATCATAAAACTTTCCTTCAATTACTATGGCCCTTATACTATTACAGAGAAGATTCACCTAGCCGGCTTGCAGGCCGTGAATGGGTTGAGTGACCTCTGTAATCGTTTTCCTTGTACATACTGCTGCCTGCTGAGGATAAACTTGGCAGCGAAGAAATGGTCAATCGGCCGGCTTGTAACTCGAGACAGAGGTGAAGGAGGATGGAAGGAATTCCTCTGCTCGTGAACTAGTTCGAATTTCCGGATCCACAACCTTTGTTTTCCCCAATTCCAATTCTAGCGCTGATACCGACGAGCCGATGTCATGACCAAAGGTCTCCCAACAGCTGCATTTGAGGAGTTTCGATCCAGTCTGCCTCATCAATGACGCATGGACTGTGGGGTGGTGTAAACGACCCTAACTAACTCATGCACGCCGTGGTACTTTCTAACTGAATATCCCTAGTCTTTAGCTCATTAGCTAAGTCTACAGGGAGTTTGTTAGCCACGATTGATTTTGCACATTCATGCACCGTAACTGTATATGCACGGACGGCATGATCAATGAAACTCCCGTGTTGCATCCTATCCTTTCTCTCTTACAGTTTTGTATTAGCTCCATTTTTAAAGCAACTTTGCGGATGCGATACATCTCTAGCCCCTGCTCTGCTCCATGGCTTGTGATGGCGCTGCTCCATGTACATCAGGCTCGCTCTGTTCCATGGCTGGCGCATTCCGCTTTGGTGTGCGATGGGTAATTAAGCACGGCAGGGAAGATATAGAACCGACGCCCGGCAGCGATTGACCAAGGAGACGGCCGAGTGCTGGTCTGCTGGATTGATTTGAAACAGGTGTGAAATTATCGAGTATTTAACCAAAACTACCACATTTCACGAAAACGTGACAGAAAACTATCACTTTACGATTTTGTGCGGAAAACTACCACTTTTGTCCTAGTCCGTGGCAAAAAACTACCAAGTCTCGAAACCGATCGCTTCACCCGCGCTAAGCACCAAAATAACCAGCCAGTCCCACGTTTTAGGCGCCACGGTGGCCAACCGATGCCCGCCGCACGTTAACGGCGCGTCCGCGGTCGGAAACGGCGTCGTCAGAGGATCAACATCAAATGACGGGTCCTACGTTTTGGTGCATTGAACGCAAACTGACAACCGCCGTTTCCGACCGCAGACGCATCGTTAACACGCGGCGGGCGTCGGTTGGCCACCGTGACACCTGAAACATGGGACCGGCTGGTCAGTTTGGTGCTTAGCGCGGACGAAGCGACCGGTTTCGAGACTTGGTAGTTTTTTGCCATGAATTAGGACAAAAGTGGTAGTTTTCCGCACAAAATTGTAAAGTGGTAGTTTTCTGTCACGTTTTCGTGAAATGTGGTAGTTTTTGGTTAAATACTCGAAATTATCCGGTGCCCCCAAGCGAGGCCTGAGTTGCATATCCACGACAAGTAATTCGGGATTACTTACCCAGAAATGGATGTATCTAGGCATATTTCAAATTTCATGCACATTCATTTATATTCATTTCCGCGACAAGTAATTCGGGACGGAGGGAGTAGTACACAAGATTGACAACTAGTATTTTCTACGTCGAACAAAATAACAGACTAGCATCCATGATCATCTCTTGTGAGTTTTTTGGTTTCACTTCTATCGCTTCGACCTCTTCCATGATACGTACATGCCTCGTCATGCCCTTTTTTTTTCAAACCACGTGATAACCTCATTATTTATTTATTTCAAAATGATGACCGACCACTCCTAGTTCCCGGGAAACAAATCCCACACAATAAACCCATTATTATTTTCTCAAACCAATCCCCACCTCTCGTTTCTGGGGAAAGAAAAATCCCTTGCAAAGCAATCAGCAGAAATCAAATAAATCGCCAATAGCAAGAAATCCTTTGCAAGCAAACAATAAAATAAAACTCACGTAGTTGTACAGACACAATGTCAATCGCATCATATTTTTCTTGATCTTTGCTTATAAATTCCCTCCCCACGTCATATCTCAAACTTAACCCAATCAAAATTTCCTATGTTGAACGACTGAAGAGAGTTGCCCCCGTTCCAACGCACAGGTATTTAGCTAGTAGAGATAGCAACAGGGCCGTATGCAGCAGGCTAGCAGAGCTGCGAGCTTAATGGTCAAGGGGGCAGCTGCCCAGGAGTCCCCCACCCTGCGGTGGTCATCTCGCCAATGGCGTCGTAAGACGGCCTTCACTGCTTCAGCTTCCTGTTAGATGGACAGCCGCGTCAAAGCAGAACTCTTTTCCAGGTTCGAACGTGGCCTCGAGCTCCTCGTAGCTTTGCAGAACCTTCAGGTTCTTCGACGCGTCAAGGTTCTCCTGCAGCATGCCATTGCAACAGATGTAAATGACCAACCAATTCACATCTAAAGTAGGCAACCCATGGATAGTAGTTGTTACCTTTTCAACATATTCAGCGACTGCGCGATTGATGATTTTCTTGATGGCTGCTTTCTTCACTTTTGATGGTCCAATCAAGTGCAGAGCGACTTCTTTTGGTACCTGAGCCACAACAAGATTCATGGAGCAGGTCAAAACACAATCCAGCTAGCATGAGCAGATGTTCCGAAGCAGAGGAACTAAATTTTGGTTGTCACGAGAACTTACATTTGGAGTTTTCCCTGAATCATTTCAAGTAGCACCAATGTCGAGGAAAGTGACCAGCGTTAGTTTCACAAAAAAAAAATTAAGCAGCTGTCTAAGCTGTAACAATTGAAACTGCTACGAAGATGCAAAGCTAAATAAATAAGAGAAGTGCAATCTACGGTTAATATAATTAAACAACTTCTATATGGATTAAAGCAAATAGCTCGGCTAATGATCCATTGAGACATACGATGAGTGTATGACACATCAAGAAGCCATTTGTTCTGAGTGTTCTTCAGATGTTAAATATTGAACTCATGGGATGAACTCCTAAGATTTTGAAGATACAAGATCGAATAACAGAAACAGAGTTGCAACCGTAGCTCTATCTGAACTGAGATGGATAGGGAAATAAAAGGCTTGCTACCTCCTTTCAATCGCCGAAATCCTGGAAGTGGTTGTGCCGCGGCAATATGCTTTGATAAGACTTTCTCAAAGACAGAATCCGTCATTTTACTGCTAACAGTTACTCGTATCTGTGTCTTGTAACAAAGAAAATGGAAAAGTAAAGAGATTAAGATGAAATCTGCAAAAGAGCTGGATTTTATTTTCAGTCAATTCTATTACTGAGAGCAAAATGCCAAGCAACCTCTATCACTCCATCTTCTTCGGTAAGCACAGAAACATGAAAATCTTTAAAGGCTACCGGTGCTTGCATGGGATTTTCTGCACCTGATAGCATAAGCCCAGAAGGTAAGATTTTCGGTACACTGTTTGGATAACATGATAAGAGGATAAAGGTGTACATTGTACTGGAGATACTGCCTGAAGCGCTCTGCAAACTTTATAGTTGATTCTGGAAAATAAATGCACAAGCAACTATGAGCAGTGAAGTAATCCATTAGTGGTAAGCACTAAGCAGTAGGTATTACTCCCTCAGTACAATCGAGTGTAAAAGGAATAAACATTTTTAAGACTGTCAATGATCCGATTAAGCAGAAGCAACCTACCGTTTTGAACATTCTTTGTTAAATATCATCAGACAAGCAGAGGATGGTACATCATGCGAAAACTGAAGTTGAGGTCCAAGCCCACTGGTGCGTTTGTGATTCACCATCTGCAGCACATTCCACAATTTTGTTTTTATCAATTAGTGTGCAAGGTCATTTGCCTGTCTGAACATATATCTTTCTACCTTACATCGCCCTGAATTACAATAGCACCCGTGTGTGGATTTAAATCTCTTAATGCTAAAACCTCTTAATACGTTCTCTCTGTTGCAAATTCTCTCGTAAGCATCAGTCCTAATCACTGAACCCAAAGTTCTTCACAAGTTTGAGGAAAGTTAAGAGCCGGAATTTTTTTAAGCCAGCCATTCTATTAGAATGGCAAATACATCTACCTAATCCTATCCATTCTCTTCAATTGCAACAAATTGCGCCAAAAAATAAAATCACCAACATTCCCCAATATAATTCACATCAGATAGCCTTAAACCCTAGGGAACGATAGATAAACCACACCTCAAGAGGGTAGCATCGGAGAGAGGGGGAGGGGGGTAGCGGGTGTACCTTGAGATTCACGAGGCTGGTTGCCGCAGCAGAGCCTCCCATGGAAATGGGTAACTCCATTGCTATCCAGTCCAAGAGAGCTTCTGCCGCCTTCCAATTCCAAGCAAGAAACCCCAGGACCAGGAGTGGAGTACTGGAGGTGGGCAGGAGGCAGTTATCCTATTCCCCCTTGGATCCCGACCGTTGATTTTCAATCGGTCGGACAGAACGTTCCGCGTCTGTTTCACTAGCACTTCCTTCAGATTCTGTCTTGCCGCTGGGCGCGCACGACGGCGGCGGCGGCGATGGAGGTGGCGGCGGCGGCGGGGGTGTACGAGGAGATGCTGCGGGTGGTGGAGGCCTGCGCCGCCCGCATCCGGTGGCGCCTCCGCCCACAATCCAAGCGCCGCCTCCTCAACGGTCCGTGTCCACTAACATGCTCCTCGTTCCTCCATTTGGTGCTCCCAGGAGTATAAGCTGCGAGCTCGTGTCGTTTCTTTCTTTGTTCTGTGCCGTATTGCTGAATTTGGTGCTAAAACATGTGATTCGGTAGCTGGTTCATCCATCCATTACCCGGCCCAGCTTGGCATAACTCGATCCAGCTAAGTTCAGATAGTTTCAGAGCAATGTTTAGTTCCAATAGGTTCAGGGTTTGGTACTACCAATAGGTGGGTAGATTGATCAGCTAGTTGCAGAATACCTGTGCAGGGAGACGATGATTTCTAATTCGAGACTGCATTTGGCATTAGTGCACTGAGGAGCAAACTTATTGAACTGGCACTGACGAGTTCCTGGCAGATATCATGTTCCTCTGCACCGGGTTGCGGCCTGTTATACTGATGGACTACGGCGGCACGATGCCTCAGCTACAGGACAATCTCTGCAGCCTGCTGCACCATGCTCGGCAGGTGATTGCCCGAATTCAGTGTGTTGAGTTATCTGTATTTTATCCTTCGCCGCTACTGAATATCCATCCAAAGCATCTCTCCCTTGTAAAGTAGCAACTCAGATTTGGAAGTTATGATTCTATCCATTGTTGAAATTTTGTATGAGCGAGCATTGGATGGGGCTACTTCACTGATTCAGTGGTAAGCCCTCATCCCACTGAGCTGATGTGTGGCTCATGTCGGCTGGTATTATTTCGTTGGACCTTTTGTCTTAGCAATTGGTGGCGACTTCTTGTATTTCTTTGCCGTCAAACAGTTAGATTTAAACATTTAAGACCTGAATCTTGATTGCTGTAATTTAAATTGGAGCTGGCAAATCGCAGTTCCATCTCAAATTGTTACATTTAAGCTATAGTTGAGTGTTTTAGTTATGATCTCTCTCAGTTTGCATCTTTGCTCGACCAATCTGTACTAGTCTTTCGAGTATAGCAGTTTTAATATCCTGTTTGACCTGTAGGAAGCAAGGATCTTGAATCCGCTAAGGGTGATGGTTATCAAAGACATGCTCTATTTGATTCACGTACAAGGACTTGCTGAACACGTGTCACCAAATGGAAGGTCACAGTACCAGCTAGCTTTTGTGGACCTAGAGAAAAGCTATTGCAAAGTCTTTACCTTCTCAGATCACACTTCTGTTTTTTTGGTTGATTGCCCTGTTTTACATTACTGACTGATCTCCTGGTACAGCTTCTTGCAAACACAGAAAAGAATGAAACCATGGTGGAGCTTTTATCCGTCCAGGATCGTTTTTCAGCTAAATTCCCTGTTGAAGCAGATGTAGAACCTGGAACAGCAAAGCAGAAGTCGGGACTTCCAGAGAGAGACACTGATGTGGAGTGCACTGGCATCAGTATTGCTGACGCGACCTCACTGGTTGTTGATCTGAGTGCCTTCCTAGAGGGTACCCGAATTGCACTGCCTTCTCTGAATGGGTAATTTCTGGTTCTCGCTTCCTAGAGAGTATCCAACCTCATGAGCATGGAATGCTAGTCCACTGGAATCATTGCATGGGCACTTGTAATCTAAAAGTACCACATATCCTCATTATAAAACATGGCACCTATTCTTTTGCTAATTCTTAACATCAGAATTGAAATATCTTGCACATTCTTATATTTGCTATGTTGCCAAAGTTAGCCATTTCAATTGGCCTCTCCCAATTCATTGTTTCATGTTGCAACATTTGTAGGTGGCTTTTGGGTTATCCTGTAACATATTTGTTTCGCAATGAAAGTGGTGAGGCGGCCACTCAGAATCTCTCCAAGCACTCTCTTCACATCTACAGGATATATGTGGTTAGGTTTGGCTTTTTTTCACGAACATTCCAGTTGCTTTTTTTTCCAGGAAGAAATTTCTTGTAGCTCTGATACTGGTATATCTTACCACAGAAATCGCCATTCAGATGCTAAACAATCAGAAGAGGAACTGCTGAGGTAAAATATATTTTCTACGGTCTGTTCAATTTTTTGCGAGGGGTGTTTCACTTAGGTTTCTGTGTTCCTGCCACTTGTCGAATGCTTATGTTTCTACCTGACCACTGCATGAGCTGTAGTTCAGACATACATACTTACGTAAGCTAAAATTTGCACAATTACCTGTAATGGGAGGGGCAGCGCCTTGGGGTGATCTTACAAACTAACAGTGACATGGTATATGCCAGTTTTTCAGTTCCGTGTGACATGAGCGCGAAACGCGACGAAGAACCATGGGCCAAGTCATTTCTAGCTGGCATAAACGGGAAGCTTGAGCGATGCAGCCACGTCTGGGACTCGGCGCGTCTGGAGATCGAGGTCTTCCGAAGCCAGTCCGGGGTCATCGTGTTGTAACTCAGATTGCCATTAGGCAGTTTTACCACTCGAAGTCTGCTAAGCTGGCATGTTCAATGCTAGCTGATGCCTGTATGTCGATTAGAGAACTGAAGGGTCTGAATGAGATTTATCATTAATATGTTTGTATGATTGGTGCATCGATGCATCATCTGATCATCATGATGTGTCATGTGTTCAATTCATCTGATGGATATCATCATGGTGTGTCATGTGTTCAATTCATCTGATGGATGTATCACCTCTTTGTCTTGCTGGTTGTGAATTACAGAAATTACTGTAAGAAATTGCGGTATGAGACCATTTCCCCTTTTCAAGCTGACCTTGTGCGCTAAATCCTCCATGTGGCGATTTTAGTCAATAAAAACTCTCTTTCTCCGAAGATTGTTCTACATTCTCAGGATTCATGAAATTCATCTGACTCAAAGATGGACCTCTTGTATGCCTTCCACCACCATCCTAGGATACGGAATAAAGGCGCCTTTTTGGGGCTCGCTGTGGGTGCAATGGAAGAAACCAAAGGACATCGGCCCCCTCATCTTCGCAGCCTCCAAAAGGAAGAACTGGACGGTTAGGGAAGCTTTACGGACAACGCTTGAATGCAAAAGATCGACTCTTCCATTGGACTCATCATGGACCACATCGTCCAGTTTGTAAACCTATGGATCCACCTTCAGCACACCTAGCCCCGTGATGAAGTCGAGGATGGCATCACCTGGGAGCTTGTGGCATCCGGCGATATGGCCTCCCTTACCATGCCCCCAACCCCCTCCCGTGTCGCCCCCTGCAAGGCGACGGGGAGGGAACCCTAGCGCACCGCCGCCGGGCACTCCTCCTTCTCCTCCCCCCTCCCTCGTCGTCGCCGCGTGCTCGGTCGGGCAAAGCTCGGCTGGAGCCGGCGGCGGCAGGCGGCTTCTTCTCCTCATGTGTTGGGCCGGTGCGGGGCGGCTCTGACGGGCAGGACGTGGCGTGGTGGCCGGGTGCCGCGGCGTGGCAGCACACAAGCGCCGAGGAAGCGGGCAGGTGTGTCTGCTTTGTGATGGGCGGCGTGGAGGACGGTGGGTCGTGCTGGTGGTGGCGTTTGGCGGTCGTGCAGGCTCTCCCCAGATCTGGCATGTGGCGGCCACTGGCGGCGAGGGATGTGTCAGCATTGGGAGGCAACGTGATATGCCCTAACAGCGTGTTTGGTTCAGGGGAATTAGAGATGGGGAATGGGAGTTGAGGGGTAAGGAGATTAAAAATCCACTATTTGATTAGAGGGAATGGGAGTTTAAGTGGGAAGGGGACTGGGAGTTGGGGAAGCCAATTCCCACTGATTTCTTCCCAGGGGGTACCCTGTTAATTCGTGAGGAGAGTTTTATCCCACGCCAATTCCCATCATATGCCAAACAAGGGAATGGGAGTAAAAATCTACTTCCCATGCCTAATCCCTTCATAAACACCCTTGTGCAAACTCCCATGCCCTTGCCCAAGTGTTTACCAAACAGGCTGTAAAGGTAATAATATTGTATTATTATATTTTTATTATTCATAATTAAAAGTTTATATTTCATGCTATAGCTGCTATGATCCTGGAATATGTGATTCAGTGGAAAACTCATATGCACGTGTGAAATGATAAACGGTAAACAATAGGTTCCCAGTCTCACCTCTAAGACTGGCTCAAGTGTTGTTGGTGATCACATTTTCCGGATCTTAGGATATCGTTAAGTGTAACGATAGTCCTAAAACAACATTGAAGATATGACATTAGAAGAATGATCATGTTGAATCGACCCAATACTTGCCTGTTATACTTTGTGATTATATCGTCTAAAATCATATGTAATAACATGGAGTGTTAGCATGTGTTTTAGTTCCTTAGACCATAAGAGTATCTCGGTTACTTCCTACCAGACGACGGATTTTGGGGTTTCTCAAACGTCATCTGTAACAAAGTGATCATAACGACAACTTTCAGGCTCACCGGAAAGTTTGACAAGTGACCGGATAGCTCGAGAGTGAGATTTGCTCCTTCGAAGATCGAGAGATATTCTTAGGGCCCTCTCGGTGTGATGGCATCTATCATCGTCTGGCCAGACACAGGTGACTACGCCACGGGGATGCCGAAACACGTCAACAAGAAAGAAGAACAAAACGGTAATGGGAGCAACGATCTAGTGAGCATGGTGATGTCTCAGGAGGATACCAATGCACACTGGGTTTTGCAAAGTATCGCGAAGCAAAGGTAACATCACATGATAACCAAAGGTTCACTCGAATATCATTTGTGTAATCATAGGGACCGATATGGATGTCCACAGTTTCGCTATGGGTCATTGAACAAGGGGGTTTCATTCATGTTTATGGTTTACCAAACCTACGGGGTCATGCTTAAGGTTATCATAATCTGCTGAGTGCTAGCAGTACAGGAGTAATGAGAATATATTTGTGAAATTGTTTCATTAATATCCGGAATAATTCCAAGAGGTCCCAAAAGCGTTTTGGGATCATCGGAAGGGTTTCGATGAATATCAGATAATACCGGGTATTACCGATTAATTATATATAGGTGGAAAAAAAATTCGGTGATGTTAAATTATATATATAATGGTCTAGAAGTGTTTAGAACATTTTACAATTTAAATATCAACGGGAATTAAAAGCCAAGAGGAGGGCCCAAGAGAAGTTGGCGCCCCCATTTCCTTGTGGGAGGGGGTGAATTGGACTAGGGGAGGGAGTAGGACTCCTCCCCTAGGCCGGCGCACCAAGAGGGCACTTCCCCCCTTTCTGGCTGCCCTCTCCCTCCCCTCTAACCTATATATACTAGAGGATTTCCACCTTATGTTAATACAAGTTTTGGAGCCTCCTCTAGTTGATCTAGTTCTACTTCTTGTTGGTCCTAGTTGACTAATTAGAGCTAGCCCTGGCCACCTGTAATCCTCATAATTATAAGCGTTGTGTGGTTCTAATCCCCTTCCTCTAATTCTCCGGCGACGATTAGCTCTGGACGGCGAAGCGCTGCCAATTAGAGAGGCTGTGCTTTCGGTCTTAAGTTCGAGGGTGGTTCGCGGGATCTTCATCGACGTTCAAGGGACTCCAAGTACGATCTACACCGACTCGTCTACTTCTGCTACACTCACGACGTTCAAGGGACTCCAAGTACGATCTACACCGACTCGTCTACTTCTGCTACACCCATTATGCATCTTCATATTGTTCCTGGGTGATCGTAAGGCGATTTTTTTTGTTTTCTACTATGTTTCCCAACACAACGGTGGGTGGTGTCTCCGGTGAGGTGGAGTTGCTCGGGTCTCTGCTTGGCGGCCTGGCATGGACTTCATTGTGGGAGGCCGGCCTGATGGGGGTGCCAGGGCCTCGATGGAGTGCGCCAGTTCGGGCGGCGCCATGTGGGGGTGATCACGGTGGTTGGGCTCATGCCGGCAGCGTGGCCTGGCGTGGGGGTGCTGCTGAGGCTCCTCTGGATCGTTGTGGGGCAGCCCATTGCTCTCTTACGGTGGTGGTCCGTGTCATCGGCGGGGAGCGCGCGGTTCTGTTTCGCGATGGTGGATGGCGTCCGGCGGAGTGTAGGTGCAGCGGGCGACCTAGTCTGTGCTAGTTGCCTTCCCATTAGTGCTCTCCTGCCTTTTTGATCCATTGCGGCGGCGGTACGAGCAGGTGCCCATGGTGCTGCTATGCTGGAGGTCAGGTCGACGCTGATGGCCGCGGGTGTGGCGGCGTGTGAGTTTGGCTCGACCAAGGTCAAGGACCAGTGTTGGGCCATGCTCGGCGGTGGCCGTCGGCAGCTACTAGGCCATGTCTCCCTCGGTCCATCGGGGTTGACTGGGAACGCAGAGGTGGATGCTTCCTACCATGAAGGCGCTCACCCAGGCTAGGTGGTTGATTTCGGGTTAGGAGTGGAAGGAGGTGCCTTTCGTTTCTCCCACCGTGGTTGTGTGTTGTGATTTCGATGGTTGGCGGTATACCTGGCCAAACCTCGGGCCGGGCCGGGCTTCAGGCCGGGCCTAGCCAAGCCCGAGCCAAAAAACCTGGGCCCGAGCCCGGCCCGGCCCGGCCATCGGGCCTAGTTTTTGGGCCCAAGCCCGGCCCGAACATGCAAAAGCCCGCCGGGCCTCGGGCCTCGGGCCGGGCCCCTTCAGAAAACTGCAAAAATGACGGGCCCGGGCCCGGCCCGGCCAGGCCACCGGGCTCAAAATCTAGGCCCGAGCCCGGCCCGGGAGCAGCGTCGGGCCGGGCCGGGTCGGGCCGAGCAGCCCATGGCCAGGTCTAGTTGGCGGTGACTCGGGACATGGATGCTGGGGCGGCGGCCCCAGACGGCGGTCTGTATGATGGCTTTCCGGCAGGTTCCATGACGGCAACAGTGGCTATGCTTCTTGGTCGTCTGGACGACAAGGGGTGTAGCAGTGGGTGATTCGGGCACACTTTCTGTCCTCGGTAGTGGCATTGCCTGGATCCGGATCAGGAGGCCGGTTTCTCGCCATGGCTGGTTTGGGTGCCTCATGGTGGCACGGGTGAGGTGCCGAGCAAAAGCTCCACACTTTGGCGCTGACGGCGACGATATCTGCGGGTGTCGTTATCTTCTTGAAGACGTCGTCATGGTTCTCCTCTCCGTGGCGAGTCTCTGGGTGAAAACCTATGTCCTTTTGGGCTTGACAATGGCGGTGCTTTTGCGTTCCCCTCATGAGGGAGTTGTCGTGGAAGCTAGGTGTCCTAGGTCGTGTCGTGGTGTTGTATTCTGGTCGTCATGTGATTAATTGTTCAGCAACGCAATCGTGTGTGGTTATGTTGACCAGTTATTTAGGGAGTTGTTGTATTAGAGGGCTGCCTCACTATATTATATCGTTTCGCCGTGTAACTTGGTGATGTTGCTTTATATATAAAGCAAGGTGAGAACCTGTTTTGAGCTATTATGCCCGTCATTTGGGGTAATTTAGAATGAGAGGAATGCAAGGGTCTTGAGAAAGAAATCAACACATTCGTTCTACATTCTTCGGCATATCAAAGACGACGCGAAACTCTGGATCACTGCGGGACATGCATTTGAGTACTATCATGTCGTGAGATTAATCATGTAATCATAATATTTTTGTTATGATGTGCTCCCGTGTCGAGCTTGCTGTTCTGGACTCTAAAATCCTTAATTAATGAATGAGTCAAGCCTTTTACCTCGGGTTTTTTGATCGATGAAAGCCTCTGCCTGAGCTCTAATACGTAAACCAGAAACCCGTTTTGTGGACAGAGTAGACGCACACCAGCCCGACCCAGCCGCCTGCTTCGACTTGGAGTTCGACCCGCTCTGCAAGAAAGAAAACGGAACACGCACAGAAGGGGAAGGGGAAGAGAGGGGCAGGGCACACCACCACCAAAGCCAGACCGCCAGACCGAGCGCGCGCCTTCCTCCGACGAGGCGAGCCAAGCCCAGATCGAATCCCCCCTCCCGAATCCATGGACGGATCCCACTCCCACGCGGCCGGAGGCGGCGAGGGGACGCAGAGGACGCTGTAAGCAACCCCCCTATTTCTCCGATCTGGAATGCCATGCGCTCCGCGAAATTTCTTATGCAATTGATAGTAGCATGGATGGAATTTTTTGTTGTCGATCTACAAGCCTCTAGGCTTTAGTTAGTCTCTCTCGGCTCATAGCTAACCAACCCAGCAGTTATAGCGCCTTCTGCATATGTTTATTCGTGGACTGTTGTGTTACCTATCTGAATTTTTTGACCTCCATGGCAGAATGAATGATTTTATGGTGTTAATATAGAAGCCTCTCCTTTGTCTTAGCTTATAATTAGCCAGCCCAATAGATATACATATAACGCCCTTTGTAATTTGCCCAAGAATTGGTTCTACCAATCCTGTGCATGCTATTGTTTTTTCAAAAATACTACTACCTTCAGTGTCCAGGCTTTTCCTGTAGTGTGCAACTGCAACTTTATCCTGGTGCTATTGTGTCTTTCAGTAAATTTGATGCCTTTTGTAATTTGTCCAAGAAGGTGCTTATAGCAATCTTGTGTGTGTTATTTTTTTTTTCCAAAATACGTTCATTGCCCAGGCTTTCCTCTAATGTCCAACTGCAACTTCTTTCATGGTGCTATTATTCTCAATAAATTTATTTGTATACGCACATGGTTAACTCTCGACGCTGTATTGCATCAACAGGAACCCCTATGTGACTGGTAACTCTGTGATTGCAATGAAATACAAGGATGGTGTGATCATGGCATGTGACACTGGAGGTTAGTTAGCTGTCACTTCTTCCGCACAGGCAAATGTAGTTGTTCCTGTGATATGCGACCCATTATCTGATTTCTTGTGCAGCCTCCTATGGGTCAACTCTGCGATACAAGAGCGTGGAGCGTATCAAGGAGGTTGGTAAGCATAGTCTTATTGGAGGGAGTGGGGAGTTTAGTGATTTCCAGGAGATTCTGCGCTATCTGGATGAACTGACGTAGGTTACCTTGTCGAATGGCTTTGCTCATGTGTGTTCTTTCTCTCTGCTGTGTGAAATTGATGTGACATCCTCATCTCTGCTCCTTTTAAGTCTGAATGATCATATGTGGGATGATGGCAACTCATTGGGCCCCAAGGAAATCCATGCATACCTGACAAGGGTGATGTACAACCGGCGCAATAAGTTTGACCCCCTGTGGAACTCCCTGGTGCTTGGTGGAGTGAAGAAGGGCCCAAAGGGTGATGAGAAGTATCTTGGCATGGTATGTTATTATATTGGTTTGAAAGAAGATTGCTGTTCTTTCTACTGCTACTGGTTTGTCATGACCTTATGTTGTGCCTAATTTTGGTGTTCAGGTTAACATGATTGGTACACACTTTGAGGAGAACCACATTGCCACTGGATTTGGGAACCACATGGCAATCCCAATACTTCGTGGTGAATGGCGTGAGGACATGACCTTTGAAGAAGCTGTTAAGCTGATTGAGAAGTGCCTGCTGGTCTTGTTGTACCGTGACCGGTCATCCATCAACAAATTCCAGGTTACAACTTGTCGTCTTAGTGAAGTCACTTACTAATGCCTAGAAGAAATTTAGCCAAATTCCTTGAGTATGTAGCTGCTGAACTGTTATAACATGGATGGTTTGTCTGGTTTGGTTGACAGATTGCCAAGATCACGACCGAGGGATCGACCATCTACCCGCCGTATGCCCTGAAGACCAACTGGGGATTTGCCGCCTTTGAGAACCCGTCCAAGGGCGCTGTAGGAACATGGTAGACATATGCTGCTGCAGCCATGAGCTAGAAAACGTAGCATACTCTGCTGCTGAAGCAGTTTCGGCCCGTGTTAGTGTTTGATCCGAACATGACTGGAACTCGACATCTGCTTTGTGTGACATGCTATAATTTGATTTCAAGTTTTATGAACATTGAGTGTGGTCGTGTGGACCTCGTATGATTGTGGTGCCTACTGTTTGCGTCAGTTAGATGTGCAGGTATCCCATTCACATGCCATGCTCTAGCGCTGTCCTTCTCTTTCATTTGTTTTTGCCATCGCAGCTATTCTTTCTTAGTTGACCGCACCTTTTGCTGCAATGGCGGACCTAGGTTGTTCGATGGATGCTGTAGCTGAGATCAGGTGAAGTCCTGGAGGTAGTGGTGGACAAGAACACCTCCGTGCTCGGGGTTGTTTTTAAAGTCACAATCGCAAGCTGCCGACGTGACAACCTGAGCACGGCTGAGTCCTCCTATCTGCTGCTCTCTGCGGCAGATTAGTAGCGAAAGCTCTGGCGTTATAGGCCAGCCCAGTTACCGAGCGCAATTCTTACGGTTTTACAGCGATTTTTGTTTTTTCTTTGGTTGTTTTGGATTCCTTGTTTTTTCTCTCGTTTTTTTCATATAAGACATGAAATGTTTCTTGAATAAAGGTTAACCATTTTTCTACCACATTAAAAAAATCGAAAAAAGATGTCAGCATTTTTTTAGTTACATAAACATTATTTATAAAAAGTGTGTGGACATTTTTCTAAATTACATGAACATTTTGGTGTATCCAGAAAATGTTCACCGTGTATTAAAAAATGTTAATCATGTATTTAAAAATATTCCATCATATGTTCAAAAAATGTTCTCTTTTCTGCCAGATACTTGTTGTAGTTTCTTTTCCAATATCTCTCCTACTTACAGGAAAAAACACCTAACATCAAGAGTGATGCTAGCCTTTGACTTCCCACGCGTGTTAGTCTCACTAGCATCCTTGGACTTGCTCTAGAACTTCTGAGGCATGTGAGTCTCACTAGCACCCTTGGATTTCCCCTTTCTCTTAAAGTTTGGTCGCTTTATGCCTTTATTCACCATCATCACATGACCGGTGTTCTTTTAGATCCCACTCTCAGCAGTCTTAAACGTTGTGAACACTTCACTCATACCCGTTTCAACTATCTTGCAATCAAACATTGGTTTGAATATCTTATATATTTCATCCTTTATTCCGAAACAACCTTTTAATCTCTATAGGGTTATTTCACGACCATCCCAATTTTCAAAACAATTTTGAAGTTCGGGTCCATGGAGGCAAGCATTGTGCACAAAATTGTGATGAAATTCCAGCTATTGGATAAAAGGACACGACTCACATCATTCTTGGCATCAGCGGGAGAGCACTAGAAGTTTGTTATAGGATAGTCTTTCTCGGCACTCTTGAGGTCAATCTTTACACTGTAGTACCAAACTGTAAAGTTTAACCAGATATGATCAACAGGGGGAGGTATAAATGCATGCCATTATTCTACAAGCACACAAAATATGCTTTTACTAATGAAAAAATGCAAATGCCAAGAGATAAAGGACAAAAAAAGGGAAATTGATGAAAATCACACTAAACCAAATAAAAACATGTAACAGGAAAAGCAACAAGAAAAATCAGGAACATGGGCCGGCCCAGGTCGCTCACCTCCCTATGCGACAACCCGGTATTTTCACGAGTGAATCTCATATAGGATTTACCCTCCTCATAGCTTTTGGTTAGGGATCTCCAAGGGGCAGTCGCAAATCCCTCCGATCTGTCTGGTTTTATCCACTCGGGTATACTAGATGATTCCACGCGCGTTGCTTGAGAACCTTGCTAAAAGGAATGCATAAATAGTTGCTAAAATCATCTAAAACTAATGGAAAGCAAATGTGAGCTTAAAATTTATAAAAACTATGAAAAGAGAAAGAAAATTGAAGTGCGGTTAAAATAATGTCATTTCTAAAAACATCTGAAGGTGAACTATATAGGTACGCTGCAATTGTCCAGCACTTGTACTATCAATACAGAATCTAATGCAAAAATAAATTATGACTAGCCGCATGAATTGATGATGTGACAACGTTGCATGCATAGAGAAATGGAAAAAATATAATTTATGACTAACATGCATGCATTGATGATGTGATAGTGTTACATATATGGAGTAATACAAAAAATGTAATTTATGACATGCATGCCTGACTTGCTTATGTGGTAGGGTTGCTTGGCTAGAAAAAATAGGCACTTTGTTGTAGCTACTCAGAAATTGAAGATTGGGAGGGGCTCTATCCAACATGCTCCCTTAGATCTCTACACACTGTCCGCAGATAGTCCACTCTCCAATTTCTCCCCCAACGCAGCACAAGCCCGCTTATCGGTCAGACCAGCCCACATCCTCCCTCTTTTTTCCCAACTCAGCTCTTTCTTCCCCCAACACCCTAGCCATTGTCGGAGCACCCGCCACTTCACTAGTCGTCCCACGTCCACCTAGTCATCGACTAGTGAAGGTGGCACTACTAGGGAAAACCTTATACACAGAGGTATAGCAGTAGCGCCAGTCAAAACTAAGCGCTATTGCTACTTAGTAATAGCGCTTGTCACAAAAGCACGCTACAACTATAGTTGTAGCAGTAGCACGCCTGCACAAAAAAGCGCTACTACTATAATTCCCACATTGTTGTCGGTATGCTAGGAAGAGTAGTAGCGAGCCTGCTGGAAACACGCTACTGCTAAGTGCCTTGTAACAGCGCATTTCTGCTGTAGAGCGCTACTGGTAAGAAAAAGAAAATAAGTAGAAAAGTAAATGAAAATGAAAGTAATAGAAAAAGGAGAAATGGAAAAAAAGAAAAATAATGGAGAAAGGCATAACAGTAGCACTTGTTCTCACAAGGCGCTATAGCTACATTAGCATTAGCGCGTTTCGTTATCCCGCACTATACCTAAGTTCCTTAGATAAAAGAAAAAGGAAAATAAATAGATACTTCATGTAGCAGTAGCGCGTTTTGGATGAAATCGCTATAGCTAACTTAGCAGTAGCGCTTTTTTCAGACTAGCGCTACTGCTAGTTTGATAACGCTCGCGGGCTCAAAATTTTGCTAAGTCTTTCCCCCTCTCCCCCCTATTCCCCCAACTCCCCCAACTTCTTTGTCGCCGTCGATCGCGCACGCCCTCGACCTCACCGCCGCCGCCCGAGGCCGCCCTCAACCTCACCCCGTCGCCCGAGGCTGCCCTCGACCTCACCGCCGCCGCCCGAGCCCGCGCAGGACCGCCGCCGCCAGAGCCCGCCCTCGCTGTCGACCGTAAGGCTCTCCCTCTCCTCTCACCTGCCCTCCTCTCTCTCTCTCTCTCTCTGGTAGGGCAATTCATATGTTGCTGCTTGATGATGTTCATATATATGAACCCTAGGTGTTCATATGGACCCTAGATTTATTTAGGGCAGTAGGCATTTTTTTAGCATTTAGGAAAGAAGGTGAGCAATTTTTTTAGGAAATTAACTAGGGCAAATTTTGATGAAAATGCCTAAACAGTAATTCCATTTAGGTTTAAATTAACAGAGGGTATATAAATTATTGTAGCATTTAGATTTAAATTAATAGAGGCTATAAACATAAAACAGTAGCATTTAGCTATAAAAAATTATTTGGACTATGGATCTGAACCTGGTCCAAATTTCATTTAAATGAAATTTGAATTATTTGGACTATGGACCTGAATATTTTTGAAGAAATTGGGTGTAGGTACTAAGGCCTTGCTGTGGAAATTTTGGTGAGGGTAGAGAAAATGGGGTTCCTTTGCAATTCTAATAAGGTCAATTTCTAATGAGGAATAGCTAGAACAAAATTTGGGTTCTGTCCTAGATAGAGAAGTGTTTAGTGACATCAATTTGCAAAGTTTTTTGATTTCTGAAAATACCACTATTTTTCAAGGAAAATAAATTAGGCAAGTTTTATTTTAAAGATGATCCCTTCCTAGACTTTTATTGTTGATTACATATTTTCATTGAAGTGGTCATGTTATATCTTTTCATTGAAGTGGTTCAATTGTTCCCAAGTTGCCTTTTGTTGTTTCCAAGGAATGAAGCCGAGTGGCCTATGTTTTGCCAGAATGTTGATTCATTTCCATTCTGGCAAATTTTCCATGAATTTCGGCATGACTTGTGCTACAAACTAGGACATATCGAGTGCCCTAGGATTTGCCGCACTGAGAAGGAATCAACGTTCCTGCAAAACATAGGCCTTTTTAATGTCATTATTCATTTTATTAGGTCTAGAATTAATTGACTATATTTAATCATAGGAAACATGGCTACCAATGATGAAGGACAGGGTTCTGGTGATTGCGACGATGTCTACCTGGCGACAGACGAATTTTTGAGCCTTGCCGATGATCAACGGTTGTTGTTGTTGTGCCCACCTGTCACATCGGAGACTGAGACCGACATCGAGACCGGTGCTGAGACTGAGACCGGCACAGAGACTGGCGGAGCCGGTATAGAACCGAAACCGAAGAGGCAACGGCGCCTGATACGTCTCCAACGTATCTATATTTTTTGATTGTTCCATATTGTTATATTATCAATCTTGGGTGTTTTATAATCATTTTACATCATTTTTTGGTACTAACCTATTGACATAGTGCCAAGTGTCAGTTGCTATTTTCTGCATATTTTTTACATCGCAGGAAATCAATATCAAACGGAGTCCAAACGCAATGAAACTTTACAAAGATTTTTTTGGACCAGAAGAAACATAATGGGCCCTGGCTACGCCTGGGGGGTGCCCAGACGCGCCCTCATGGGTTGTGCCCACCTCGGGTGCCCCCCGGACCGCCTCTTTGCTCTATAAATACCCCAATATTCCCAAAACCCTAGGGGAGTTGACGAAATATTGGTCCAGCCGCCGCAGAGTCCAGAACCACCATATCCAATCTAGACACCATCTTGGATGGGTTTACCACCTCCATTGGTGCCTCTCCGATGATGCATGAGTAGTTCTTTGTAGACCTTCGGGTCCGTAGTTAATAGCTAGATGGCTTCCTCTCTCTTGTTTGATTCTCAATACAATGGTCTCTTGGAGATCCATATGGTGTATCTCTTTTGCGTGTGTTTGTTGGGATCCGATGAACTTTGAGTTTATGATCAGATCTCTCTTTTTATATCCATGAAAGTATTTGGGTTTATTTGATATCTTTTATGCATGATTGCTTATAGCCTCGTATTTCTTCTCCGATATTTGGGTTTTGTTTGGCCAACTTGATCTATTTATCTTGCAATGGGAAGAGATGCTTTGTAGTGGGTTCGATCTTACGGTGCTTGATCCCAGTGACAGAAGGGGAACCGACACGTATGTATCGTTGCTACTAAGGATGAAACGATGGGGTCTATCTTTACATAGATAGATCTTGTCTACATCATGTCATCGTTCTTATTGCATTACTCTGTTTCTTTATGAACATAATACACTAGATGCATGCTGGATAGCGGTCGATGTGTGGAGTAATAGTAGTAGATGCAGGCAGGAGCCAGTCTACTAATCTTGGACGTGATGCCTATGTAATGATCATTGCCTGGATATCGTCATGAGTATTTGAAGATCTATCAATTGCCCAATAGTAATTTGTCACCCACCGTTTGCTATTTTTCTCGAGAGAAGCCACTAGTGAAACCTATGGCCCCCGGGTCTCTTTCTCATATATTTGCCTTTGCGATCTACTTTTGCTTTGCATTTATTTTCAGATCTATTAAACCAAAAATACAAAAATACCTTGCTGCAATTTATTCTTATTTATTTTATTTAGCGTTTGATCTATCAATGTACTACAATTTTATCTCACGTTCGTTTGCCTATCTTGAGGCGCCGCTACCCGAATGGGATTGACAACCCCTTTTACACATCGGGTTGCGAGGATTTGTTATCTGTGTGCAGGAGCTGTTTATGTTGTGTTGCTTGGTTCTCCTACTGGTTCGATAACCTTGGTTTCACATCTGAGGAAAATACCTACCGCTGTTGTGCTGCATCATCCCTTACTCTTTGGGAAAATACCGATGTAGCTTCAAGCGACATCAAAAGGAATTTCTGGCGCCGTTGCTGGGGAGGATCAAGTCAAGATAGTCTCCCGGCCACGCACCAATTTCGGGCGCCGTTGCCGGGGAGTATCTTCAACATATGCCAGGTTCCTAATCATAAATCTCATCTTCTCGCAATTTACATTATTTGCCTCTCGTTTTCCTCTCCCCCACTTCACACAAAAATTTGTCGTTTTATTCGCTACTATTTTTTCGTTCGCCATTTTCTTGTCAGATCTATCCTTTGCTTGCAATCATGGGTGATTTTGGTATGGCACCAATAGATGATGGCCTAACTCCTAAGATTGGATGTACAGGCAATCTAGATGCTAAAAAATTTATCTTGGGGCAAGGAAACATTATGGGAAAAGAACGCATCCAAGAATTTTTCAATTGTATTGGGAATCTAAGTCTTGATGATGCTCTTATACTTAAAACTACTAGATCTTATGCGGATGCTATTTCAGTACTAGTTCTGAAACTTGAAAGTAAATTTATTCATACCCATCCTACTTTGCAAAGATTGTTTTTTGAGCTTCCTGTTATAAAGAATCGTAGGGCTAAAAAGTTGGCCACCCTTGTCCTTATGAATGAATTTGATTACATAATACAGGAAGCTATGGAAATCTTTGATTTTTATGGTATGAATCATGAAAAACCTGTGATAGATGAAATTCTTTGCAATAGTGACTATGCTTTAAGACATTTGCTTGGGGATAATAAAATCTTTGATGAGAATCGTAAAAAGGAAGTCCCCGTTTTAGATAGAATCCAACAGGTTTTCAATAATGTTAATCAACATTACTATTGGATTGTTGCGGGCAATCAAAAAGGTTATGATGAACACCAACTTAGGAACGCTAAGGTTTCTATGGATAATATGTTTTATGTTGTGTTTACAAAACCCCATGATAAAAACACCTCTAAGAAAGTTAAGAAGAAGGATGACAAAATTTAGATCTTTGCTTTATGCCTAGCTAAGGGCGTAAAACTATAGCGCTTGTTGGGAGGCAACCCAATGAATAAAATTTATTTTTACTTTTTATTTTTGTTCTTGAGTGTTTACACAATTATGCTACTATCATTATTGTGTTTTTTTGTGTTTTAATTAGTGTTTGTGCCAAGTAAAGCCTTTAGGATCTTCTTGGGTGATAGTTGTTTAATCTTGCTGAAAAAACAGAAACTTTTGCACTCGCGAAAATAATTTTCATTTTTAACCAGAGAGCGAAAAAATACCCATTCCTTTTGAAATAGATTAATATACAAATTTCTCAGGTCGCCTAATTTTTAAGAATTTTTTGAGTCGAAGAAGTATTCAAAATAGTCAGATTTCTACAGACTGTTCTGTTTTGACAGATTCCGTTTTTTTGCATTGTGTGCTTATTTTGATGGCTCTATGGTTTTCTTTGATGAGTTTTTGCCATAGAAAAGTTGGAATACAGTAGATATAATGCAAAAACAAAATATGAATTGGTTTACTACATTACTTATAGTAGTGATTTATTTTCTTACACTAACGGATCTCACGAAGGTTTTGTTGAGTTTTGTGTGATTGAAGTTTTCAAGTTTTGGGTTATCTTATGATGGCTGAAGGAATAAGGAGTAGAAGAGCCTAAGCTTGGGGATGCCCCGGAATCCCAAGCTATTATCCAAGAATGAGCAACCAACTAAGCTTGGGGATGCCCCCGAGTGGCATCCCCCCTTTCTTCTAACAACCATCGGTATTTTACTCGAAGCTATATTTTTATTCATCGCATACGATGTGTTTTGCTTGGGGAGTCTTGTATGATATGAGTCTTTGATTGTTTTATTTTGTGTTTTAAGTCTTGATCCCTTGCTGGACACACCTGTTTGAGAGAGCCAAAATTATGTCATGACTTGTTAGAATTGCTCTCTTTACTTCACTTAAATTTTTTATGAGCTATGGACTTGCTCCAGTGCTTCACTTATATCTTTTTTGAGCACTGTGTGCTTTAGTATTTTTGAAGAAATTCTCTCTTGCTTCACTTATATTTATTTGAGAGTTAGTAATTTTTTCAAGAAATTCTCTCTTGCTTCACTTAAATTAATTTGAGAGAAAGAAAGAAATATTATGCTCATGATCTTCACTTATATTTGTTTGAGCTTATGAAAAGCAACACATGAAAATTAGTTCCAAAGTGATAGATATCCAAGTAGGATATAATAAAAACTTTCATGAAGATCATTGGACAAAATAAACTTGATTCTTAATAATAGTTTTGAGATATGATGATGTGATATGTGAGTTATGTTGATGAGTAATTATGCTTTAGTAAGAATATTGGTGTTAAGGTTTGTGATTCCCTATGCAAGCACGTAAGTCAATAATTATGCGATGAAATTATATCTACTTGTGGTGCATTATTCGGTGTTAATTATGCTTAATGCTCGCTTATGATATTATCCGTTTCTTGGTTGGTCGCTTCTCAATCTTTTGCTAGCCTTCATTTTGCACTAAGTATGATCTCTACTTGTGCATCCAAAATTCTTTAAACCAGTTTTTGCCACATGAGTCCACTATATCTACATATATGTGATATTCTTTTGTCGTTCTAAGCAAATTTGCATGTTCCATCTCTAATTTTCAAAATAAACTTCTCTTTTGTGTGTTTGTTTCGCTCGCGGAGCGGTGAGGGGTGGCTAATATTTTCCATGCTGGATGTGTTATTCTCACGATGAGTGTTTATTCACGTGTCATTGCACGATAGTAAGGCAAAGGTTTTAGGGATGCCCAGTCCCGAAATGAAAAATGAATTTACTTTATGTTGTCAAATAATAAATTCCTTTAAAAGTGTTGGTATGGAAGGCACCCGTGGATACGGTTAGCCATGGAAAGTGAAAGTATGGTGGAAAAAGGAATAAACTGTATTTTCTGTTTGGGAACCGCCTATGATATATCTAGCATGGAAAGTGTTGGGAACTCTAAGTCGTTTTCGTTGGTGGGATGGATACACCTCCCAAAATGTTTTTATCTCTAAGTTTTTTTGCTTTGAGCTCTGGCACCTCTACAAATCCCTACTTCCCTCTACGAAGGGCCTTTCTTTTACTTTATGCAATTTTTATTTTTGAATTTGAGTCTTCCTCTTTTCTTATAATTGCACCAACTAGGAGGCAATATGATCGCACTTGAGTATTGGGTTTAGCTAATATGCGAGTGTGTTTCATGAATGGTTCAATGGTTGAGCATGATGGGCTAGGGATAACTTATTTTAGGGTTGATATTTTGAAAGACATGGTTGCACGTTGATATGCTTGAGTAATTAAATTATCATGTCCAAACTAGACTATTGCTTTGAACAATATAAAAGTCCAAATGTCCATGCTATAAAGAAAATAATATGATATGACATGATAGGCAGCATTCCACATAAAAAATCATGTTTTTATCACTTCCCTACTCGAGGACGAGTAGGAGTTAAGCTTGGGGATGCTGATACGTCTCCAACGTATTTATAATTTTTTTATTGTTCCATGCTGTTATATTATCAATCTTGGATGTTTTATAATCATTTTATAGTCATTTTATATCATTTTTTGGTACTAACCTATTGACATAGTGCCAATTGTCAATTGTTGTTTTCTGCATGTTTTTTACATCACAGGAAATCAATATCAAACGGAGTCCAAACGCAACGAAACTTTACGGAGATTTTTTTGGACCAGAAGGAACATAATGGGCCCTGGCTGCGCCTGGGGGGTGCTCCGAGGAGAGCACAACCCACCAGGGTGCGCCCACACCACCAGGGCGCGCCCTGGTGGGTTGTGCCCACCTCGGGTGCCCCCCGGACCGCCTCTTTGCTCTATAAATACCCCAATATTCCCAAAACCCTAGGGAAGTCGACGAAATATTGATCCAGCTGGCGCAGAGTCTAGAACTACCAGATCCAATCTAGACACCATCTCGGATGGGGTTCACCACCTCCATTGGTGCCTCTCCGATGATGCGTGAGTAGTTCTTTGTAGACCTTCGGGTCCATAGTTAGTAGCTAGATGGTTTCCTCTCTCTCGTTTGATTCTCAATACAATGGTCTCTTGGAGATCCATATGATGTAACTCTTTTGTGGTGTGTTTGTTGGGATCCGATGAACTTTGAGTTTATGATCGGATCTCTCTTTTTATATCCATGAAAGTATTTGAGTTTCTTTGATCTATTTTATGCATGGTTGCTTATAGCCTCATATTTCTTCTCCGATATTTGGGTTTTGTTTGGCCAACTTGATCTATTTATCTTGCAATGGGAAGAGGTGCTTTGTAGTGGGTTCAATCTTACGGTGCTTGATCCCAGTGACAGAAGGGGAACCGACACATATGTATCGTTGCTACTAAGGATAAAACAATGGGGTCTGTCTCTACATAGATAGATCTTGTCTACATCATGTCATCGTTCTTATTGAATTACTCCATTTCTTCATGAACTTAATACACTAGATGCATGCTGGATAGCAGTCGATGTGTGGAGTAATAGTAGTAGATGCAGGCAGGAGTCGGTCTACTAATATTGGACGTGATGCCTATGTAATGATCATTGCCTGGATATCGTCATGAGTATTTGAAGTTCTATCAATTGCCCAACAGTAATTTGTTCAGCCACTGTTTGCTATTTTTCTCGAGAGAAGCCACTAGTGAAACCTACGGCCCTGGGTCTCTTTCTCATATATTTGCCTTTGCGATCTACTTTTCCTTTGCATTTATTTTTAGATCTATTAAACCAAAAATACAAAAATACCTTGCTGCAATTTATTCTTATTTATTTTATTTGGCGTTCGATCTATCAATCTACTACAATTTTATCTCACGTTCGTTTGCCTATCTTGAGGCGCCGCTACCCGAAAGGGATTGACAACCCCTTTTACACGTCGGGTTGCGAGGATTTGTTATCTATGTGCAGGAGCTGTTTACGTTGTGTTGCTTGGTTCTCCTACTGGATCGATAACCTTGGTTTCATATATGAGGGAAATACCTACCGCCGATGTGCTGCATCATCCCTTCATCTTTGGGCAAATACCAACGTAGCTTCAAGCGACATCAGTGCCTAAACCAACTCATCACTACTAGAGTGGTGGTCACGGAGGTGGGCGACCGTAATTTTGAGGCAAAAGAGCCTGAGGAAGCGCGATCATGCTACGACAATCGAATAGGCTGCATCATATGGACAACCACCACCATCAACGATGAGAAACTAAAGAAGATAGAAAATATGAGGCCCTCCCTCCTAAAGAAGTTGCACCAGGTATTCTTGGTCCCGGGCCGGGATGAAAAGAAATATACTGATCCAGATAAAGACCCGGCAATGAAGAAGATAAACAAATGCGCCATGACCAAGTTTAGCGACGCGTTGGCCGCCTGGAAAGCAAGGGTGAAACATGGGATCATCAACAAAAGGAACCCTACTCCGAGATTGTAAAGGATAATCCGACAATCACGCAAAGCAGTTTGAAATATTCAAGGCGGCTTGTGATGCCGAAGATGCCAAACAAAAGTCAAAGTACATGAAGGGGCTTCAACAGAGGAACATGGGGTGCCACCACCTCAGAAGCCGTGGTTACGGCGGAAAGAGGTCCTTATGGGCCAAGGAGGACGTGGAACGCAAAATTTTGGGCATCCCAGACCCCTTGGCAGAGTTCACTGTCCCGCAGGAGTGTGATGTCCTCAGGGCCCGACACCATTGGGACCCAGTCAAGAAGGTTTTTGAGACGGACCCGGTCACGAGGAGTTCATGAGACTGCTGGTAATTTTAGTTTCTGATCAATTTGACTACACGTTTAGTCATATTTGTAAATGATCCTTGTTCCTTTTGCGGAGAGAGCATCACAGGATTGCGGCTGAAAGTGACTCACCGTCTGAGGCGTTGGCGAGGCCCAAGTGGGACACCCCATTCAACCGGGCGTTGAACATATTGAAATGACTCCCGGTGGACACTCGACCATTGTATGGACGCGTGGACGGTGTTAGAGACGGTGCCACGTGGAAGAAGTACTACCGTGAGACCACGGAGGAGGGAAAGGAAAGACAGAGGTTAACTGAAGAAAACATCGACAAGAAGGTTGAGGTTGTGGTTGAGAAGAAATCAGCTGAGACAGTCGCAATAGTAGTAGCTGCCGCAAAACAGGCGGTTACAGATTTTTCTAGTGCCTTGGTTCCGGCCGTTGTCAGTTGGAGCAGGCAAAATCCAAAAAATGCAGCGGACTTTCCCCTTGCTGACTTCTTGGGGAGCAGCTCGACTAGTGTTGCACCTGCACCAGCACCTGCTCTTGCACCGGCTCCCGCACTTGCTCATAGCAGCCCGTCCTCCGTCTTGGACGTGCTTCATCTTTGGCTGAGCTCGACGCCCTCACGATACCTGTCACACCGGCCCTCTTCAATAAATGTATAATCTCCCGTTTTTGTTGCCTTTCGGATGTCTCACGTCGCAGACATGTCTTTGCAGGCCGACGTAACTCCATGCACCATATTGTACTACATCGCCGACCAAAAGGTGGACGTGGGGAAGGCAATGATAATGAAGTTGAAGGAACAATTGTTCCACAGCCGGCCGATCCCCCCTGACGTCTTCAAGGTTTCTGTGGCCAGTGTCAAACCGGGCCACGAGAATTTGGCTCCTCCGGTACTAGGGAGGATGACAACGAGACCCCACGACGGCTTGGCGATTACAAGGGGTGGGTCCTGTTGTGGCCAAAGAGTCTGCTTTGTCTGGAGGCAGCCGGGAGCACACCCACGACCACTCAGCCTCAGCAAGGTATAAACATCAACACCCCACCTGCCCAATAAGCGTCGCCTATCGTGCTGGGTGATAGCGGGCGGGGTGAGGAAGAGGCTCCATTAATCGTTGATGACGTCGCCATAGATGACGATGAGGATGAGGATGACACTCAATAGTATCTCAATACTGGCGCCTGTGATGACAAAGGATTGATGGCTCAGCAGTATGGGTTGGTGCCTGAATTTCCGGAGGATGAACGTATTATAGACGACCTTCCGGTGGCAAAGAAGCATAGGAAGAGACCGAGGAAAGGCAACAAAGCTGCTTCTATGATCCAGCCGCCTCAGCAGCCTCGGGTTCAAGACCGTATACCTACCCCCGGTGAACCAATCCTACCTAAGGCAGTGGTTGAGGCCACACACAGCGATCTAAGGAGACTTCATGACGATGTGCCGCGGAGAGAGAATTGCCTCATCGCCTCGGAAAATCCAGGATACCCACTCTACATGGTTAACATGTCGCGGCAAAGGTCGTACTTCCACACATTCCCCGCGAAGAAGTTCTTCTTTCGATTCGATTACATCTTCGACATGTTTCACTTGAAGAAGCTGGATTTTACGTTTGTCCGCCTTTATGCCTTGTACATTAACTACATCATTGGGATTGAGAGATACCTTATATCTGTGTTGCTAGCCCATAATTCATGCACGAGGGCTTCTTGGCAGTCTGTGCAGAGCACCGTGAATACGCGAGGGACTACATCGTCGATTTCATGGTCGCCAATAAGGACAAGGAGACGATTCTTGTGCCTTATCATCCCATGTAAGTCATCCGCGTGGATATCCTTCCTTCGATTTCAATCATTCATTTGCACGGTGGAGGCTAATTAATTTGAGGTGTACTTATTTTGCGCAGCAGCGGGCACGCCGTCCTCATCATCCTTTACCCCCGATACTCCCATGCTCTTTACTTGGAATCGTCGAAGAACATGAACAAAAAGGATTACACCCACATCAGGTTTGTTCTCGACAATGCTATCTTTTACTACGGCGTACGAGGTGGAGAGATCAAGACCAAGAAGGAAAGGAACGGTAGGCCCTCCTTCAGCCATAAGACCAACTTCTGCTACATCCAGCAACCGAGTGATACTCTTAGTGATGGATTATATGTCCTACACCACATGCTGGAGTACATACGGGATCAGCAGAACCTTCACATGTCACCTAAATTCAGCGATGCCCATATTCTGCAATGGGCAAAGAATGTAGGAGATATCCCGGATCATCGACTTAGAGCTGAGTTCTATCACATCCAACGTGAAATTGCCCAAGTCATCATGAAGGAGGTCCTCGAAAAAACAGGGATGTTCTATGAGGAAGGGCAAATGTCACGGGAAGACGTCCAAACACGCGTAGCCGCTCAGCGTCTCGACCTGAAGCCTTTCACTAAGCTCGGGGACTATCTCCCTGACTTGGATGGATGGCACTACATGTTGGAGTGATTTTTCATGTTCGATAATGTGTCCTTTTAGTTCATACTTTTTGAATGACGAAACTTTGAGTTATGCATGACAAAACTTTATTTGTGATGTAATTAAACCGTCCTCCTCAACTAGCAAAGATCACTCTAGTTAGGGCATTTTGGGTACGATGAACTTTGTTACTTATGCTTATGATATGTTGCTTCTATTTTTGCCAAGTCTGTCTCTTTCTGTTGCTCAACTATATATGTTGCATATCATCGACTCATGTTGTCACACCCAATATGCGACCCTATCCTAAAGGAACTCGAAGGTCCCACTGCCGGTGTCAAAACCGCCAGATCTCGGGTAGGGGTCCCTAACTGTGTGTCTAAGTATCAAGGGTAACTGGAGGTAGGGGACACAATGTTTACCCATGTTCGGGCCCTCATAATGGAGGTAATACCCTACTTCCTGCTTGATTGACTTTGATGAGTATAGGGTTTACAAGAGTTGATCTACCTCAAGATCATAATGGCTAAACCATATATGTCTATCCTGTCTGATTATGATCGCCCCTACGGACTAATCCCTCCGGTCTATATAGACACCGGAGGGGGCTAGGGTTGTATAGAGTCGGTTTACAGAGAAAGGGATCTTCATATCCGCACGCCAAGCTTGCCTTCCACGCCAAGGAGAGTCCCACCCGGACACGGGGGAAGCCTTCTTTCTTGTATCTTCGCAGCCCATTAGTCCGACCCATGTTACATAGCCCGGACGCCTGAGGACCCCTTAATCCAGGACTCCCTCAGTAGCCCCTGAACCAGGCTTCAATGACGATGTGTCCAGCGCACAGATTGTCTTTGGCATTGCAAGGAGGGTTCCTCCTCCGAACACTTCAAAGTAATTGATCACCAGTACTATATCCGGCTCTCTACAATAGTCACACATCCGAATCACAATGGCAAAATACCAATAAGTTTTGTCTTCTGAAGATTTTACTGGTGAGACGTTATGTCCGACCACTTTATTATTTCGAACCGTTTTTCGACCGCCCATTTCACGTTTCGAGATGCATCCTCTGGCGACACGTCTTGTCAAAGCAAAGATCGTGCCCCCTCATTACGAGATTCTCATCAATACAGGTTTGGGAAACCCAACCGTGCCGCTCCGCACGACCCCTTGGGAATAGGCGAGCTTCAAGGCTCATGGAGATTGTGAAGGGATGGCAACAGGAGTGGTTCTATGTCATAGTGCCCCGGGATTCCACATGGGCCACTCCTACTGAGTTTAAGTCCGGTCCTCCAATGTGGCTGGCATCCTGGCTCAACAAGGGCCTGGAATGGGCGTCATCTGATGAGGTGATGACGCTGCAGAGTTGTATCAAGAGCATGGTAGACAAGAATACCACCCTTGCCAGCGTGATCCAAGTGCCGCTCTTTCGCCAGATTCTCCCTTGTCAGGCGCGCCAAGAGTTCATGTGGGAGTTCAACCCGGCTTGCCCCCGGACCCTGTAGCGGTTCTTCGGCACAAAGCACGAAGACATGTGGAAGCTGCTTTTCAAGACCTAGAAATCATGGCTGGAGACAACCGAAGACCTCGGCTACGACTGCACCCACGCTGCGACCCCCGTAAGTTCTTTGATAACCTTACCTTGCAAGTCCAAGGAGCATACTAAACTCCCCATTCTCTCCGCAGAGTTGGACGAAGAAAGCGGAACAGATTCGCTGTCCGGCTCCGCTGCCCGAAAACCCAATTGTTCCTTTGTTGATGAGGATGCTGGTCCCGGTGTTGTACCAGGCGCCAGAAAAGAAGGTCAAGAAGAAGGGCAAGGAAGCCAAGAGTGGCCCCCACCGTAAAGGTGCTTCGGACGTAGTGTTTGAGGACACCGAAACTCTCTCCTCCCCTGACGAAGAGGAAGAGGAGGAAGAGAGCAATCCCCCCTAAGGGGGAGAAGAAGAGGGTAGCTTCCGCTGATCTAGAGGCGGAGGCGCCCAAGAAAGGGAGAACCTCCCTCACGGATGACTCCGAGTCGGACGCCAACGAGTGATGCCCCAGGCCGAAGCCCCTGACCGGATCGTAAGTACTCAAAGGTATATATATATATATATATAATATATATATATAATATATATATATATATATATATATATATATATATATATATATATATATGACAACACTATTTTAATCCTGAGATTAGAATAACTATTTGGATTACGGCTCGCTTATATAGGAGCTGACGGGTCCTCCCGAACTCTCGTTGAAAAAGAAAAAGAGGGTCAATCCTAAAACTAGCCCCGAGGCTCTCGGCCTCCACACACCCCACACCACCCACCACCCCCGACCGATCCGCCGCCCCCACCCTGATCGATCCGCCGCCCCCGCCTCGCCCTAACCGGCGGCGCTGCCGGCACCCTCGCCTCGCCCCCAACCGGCGTCTCCACCCCCCGCCTCGGCCCCAACCGGCGCCTCCACCCCCCGCCTCGGCCCCAACCGGCTGGGCCCTGGCGAGCTGCACGCCCTCCACCGGGCGGGAGCCATGGCGACTTCGCGCGCCTATTCGATGGCGACCGCCGGACCATCGCCGCCGCCTCCTGTCTCCGCCATGCAGCGACATGCGCCCCCGCCGTCGTGCCATCGGACCCCTCCCTGTTGTTTTCTCTCGCCGCCACGGCCTCCTGCCACCACCGAAAGGTACGGCCGGCAGCGTGCTTCCTCCCTGCACGCCTGCCTCCACCTGAACTTCCCAAGCCCCCGCTTCCTCCCGACCCGACGCGCCTCCTGCTGCAAGCCATCCCCGACCCGGTGTGCCTCCCGCGGTCGGCCGCTCGGCCCTGTTGCCCAACTGCATGGATGCTCAACTGCTCGCGGAGCGTCGCGGCAGTCCACCTTCTCCTCCGTCGGCAGGGCGGTCCTGCACTGGCTAGAAGATTTCCGTGAGGTCTCGGGCCACCACGCCTTTTTCTCTGTTTTGTTTCCTTCGACTGTTTTGACTATATTTTTCGTTTGGTGATACTTCAGCTCAGATGAGTTTAATTGATCCCTGATTGATCTACTAGACATGTAAAATTTGTGTGTTCCTATTTTGGGCATGCTAGATGTTGGATGTAATGGGCAGGAGAATCATCCTTCTGCACTTGAACTTCACAAAAACAGTAGCGATGTGTATTGTGCATTTGTGTCCAATGTGGAGGAATTCTCCGTCGACTTGCAGGTTCAGTGATGGGCGGGTTCAGCGGATGGGCAAATTAGAAACAAATCTTCCTTGTTCTCTCCACGGGCGACCTTCCCTGGCTCCTCTCTTCGACCTTCCGCCGAGTCTCTCCTGCAGCTGCGCATGGCATCGACGGCTTCCCTGACGCCTGTCCAAACAGTCTACTTGTTGTGGCTCTCCCTATGTAAGGCTATGGCACCCAACGGCTGGCTCTGCTTAGTGAGTTTTTTCTTTGAACTTGCTGTCAGTTTGGGCGTACAGAGAAGAAGGCAAAAGGTAGAAGAAGAAGAAGAAAAAGGTCAAAAGGGATAATACATGCATTTGATGTTTGTAAGAAAATATATTTTCTCCATTTCGAAAAAAACAAAGGAGGTCAAATTAAAACAAAAGGAATAATTCAAAAAAAGTTCAATAAGAAAACAAAGTTCAAAAAAATTAATCGCACGTGAAGGTCATGTTTCAGAAATTACGAAGTTCACGTGTACCACGTACAGAATAAAAATCATCAAATGAAAAAAGGGACCGCCTAGGCCATTTCATCGAAAAGCAAAAAATGCATAAAATGTTGCGACAAAATTCTATAAGAAGTTTAAATTTAAAACCGAAAACAGGTCACGTTAAAATAAATGAAGTTTCTAATATCTAAAAGACAAATTTGGAAGTTCAAAAAATTTGAGCAAGAAGGTCAAAAAAATTAGTTCAAAAATCTTTATAATGGATTTTTCCATTTGTAAAAAAATCAGAGAAGTTCAAATTAAAAAGAGGATCATTTTAAAAGATTATACAAAACTGATTTCCCCCATTCTATAAAAATTAGTTCAAATTAAAATAACGGCGCGGTATCATTGTTTATATAAAAAAAGCATTTTCCCCGTTACTAACCAATAAAACTGAGAAGTTCAAATTTTAAAAATGGTGAAGTTCGATGTCTATAAAAAAATCGGATCTTTCACATTATTAAAAAAAACCAAGAAGTTCAAAAATTTAAAACAAAGAAGTTCAAAAAACTTGATTTTCCTTGTGACTAAAGAATAAAACTAAGAAGTTCAAATTAAAATAATAGAGAAGTTCAAAGTTTATAAAACCTCAGATTCTCGTTCTAAAGAATGACTAATAAGTTCAAATTAAAATAAGGGAACAACAAAAAAAGTTATAAAAATGATTTTCCCCATTTTTTTTAAAAATTAGGAAGTTTAGTTTTAAAAAAATAGAGTAATTCAATGTACATTAAAAACACATTTTTTCTCATTACTGAAGAATAAAACTAAGAAGTTCAATTTAAAAATGGGGAGAAGTTTGGTGTTTAATTAAGAAATATAAAAGATGGAGAAAATAAAATTAGGAAGTCCATATTCAAAAAAAGGAGAAGTTCGATGATTATAGAAAAACTTAGATTTTCCTCGTTATCAAAGAATGGAAACAAGAAGTTCAAAAATAAAAAAAATAAGAAGTTCAACTTTTAAAAATATAACGCTTCAAAATTTCATAAAAAAGATTAAGAAAATAAACCAGGAAGTCCATATTAAAAAGATGGAGAAGTTCAATGATTATAGAAAACTCAGATTTTCCTCGTTATTAAAGAATGGAAATAAGAAGTTCAAAAATAAAATAACAAGAAGTTCAACTATTAAAAATAGAGCGCTTCAAAATTTATAAAAAAGATTAAGAAAAATCAGATTAAAAATTGATTAAAAAACTCAAATATTTTCACGTAACCGAGAGAGGTTCAAGTTGATAACTGCCAGAAGTTCATGTACTACACGGTGTGGATTTTGTATTAAAAAATAAAGACTAAAAGTTTTGTTGTTACAAGTTCAAGTACTTCGTCGGAGAAAGTTAAAAAAAATTATTGTAAGAGAAATTTGTACAAAAGAAATATCATTTGTGTAACAGTGACGATGGATGAGAAAATGACAAACGAAAATACGTCACAGAAGTTCAACTGAAAATAGCAGGAAGTTCAACTACTACAGTGGATGAATTTTAGATGAAAAACTTTTAAAACCGTCACGAGTATGAAAAAAGATCAACACGGGAAAGTTGCGTGCTTACAGCAGCTTTCCATCGGTATATCACCAGCTCAATTCCGATGAATGGATGGAGAGTTACGAGCAGTGGATGGAGACATGCGAGCAAAAAAATCACGTGAAAAACAGAGTGAAGTTCAGGTAGACATGCTGAGAAGTTCAGGTTCTTCACGCGGTCCATTTTCGAAAAATCTGTTTCGTGATAGAGGCAGAACGCATGATCCCGCCATTTTCGAAATTACTTGAAAACGGCTAGGAATTAGGGAAAATCATCAACATGAAAAAGTTTCGCATTTTCCGTAGCTTTTCAACGGTATATTATTTGCCCCATTCCGATAAAGTTTGTAGAAATTACGGTGAAAATACATTTTTCGCCATTTTCGAAACTGACTTAAAACCGTAAAGAATTCGGAGAAACAATACATACCAAAAAGTTTCGCATTTGTTCAAGCTTTCCAACGCCATATCATTTGCTGCATTCGGACGCACGGTTAAAAAATTAGCTCAAAAATACGAACTCGGTACGACTTGGACCATTTTCTAAATTACTCTTAGACCATTCAAAATTAGAAAAAAAACTTTCAAGATGAAAAAGTAGCGTATTTTCATAAGCTTTCCAACGCCGTATCATATGCCTCCATTGGATTAGCCGTTTAGAAATGACATAGAAAAAACGAACTCAGCTGTTCGGTTTACGAAATTTTACGTTTTTTCAAATTACTCTTTAACCATAGGGAATTCGAGAAAACTTTCAACAGGTGGAAGGAGTGGTTTTGCAGTAGCTTTCCAACGCCATATTATATGCCTCATTCCGATAAACGGTTTAGAAATGCGATCGAAAATACGATTCCCGTTTTTTGTGCAAAGAAAAAACGGTTTTCAAAACTGCTCTTAAACCGCTTATATTTTGCCAAAAATTTAAGTTGGGTCATGATATTGGTGTCCATAGCTTTCCAATGGTATATCGCAAGCCCCATTTGGGCAATGTTGGCGGAAGTTCAACCTAGTTCACAGGGAAGTTCAATGTACTACTAGTGGGGCAGGTCAGGTTGTGATCATAATATTATTCTGATCACGTGATCAGAATAGTGTTTATATATATATCCGGCTTCTATTGCCTTGTGGTTGTAATACGTTAAATTGTGTGCTGCAGTCCGGTTCATGTCCTCCCCCAGTGATGACCCACAAGTATAGGGGATCTATTGTAGTCCTTTCAATAAGTAAGAGTGTCGAACCCAACGAGGAGCAGAAGGAAATGATAAGCGGTTTTCAGCAAGGTATTCTCTGCAAGCACTGAAATTATAGGTAACGTATAGTTTTGTGATAAGATAATTTGTAACGAGCAACAAGTAACAAAAGTAAATAAAGTGCAGCAAGGTGGCCCAATCCTTTTTGTAGCAAAGGACAAGCCTGGACAAATTCTTATATAGAGAAAAGCGCTCCCGAGGACACATGGGAATTATCGTCAAGCTAGTTTTCATCATGTTCATATGATTCACGTTCGGTACTTTGATAATTTGGTATGTGGGTGGACCGGTGCTTGGGTACTGCCCTTACTTGGACAAGCATCCCACTTATGATTAACCTCTATTGCAAGCATCCGCAACTACAACAAAAGTATTATGGTAAACCTAACCATAGCATGAAACATATGGATCCAAATCAGCCCCTTACGAAGCAACGCATAAACTAGGGTTTAAGCTTCTATCACTCTAGCAACCCATCATCTACTTATTACTTCCCAATGCCTTCCTCTAGGCCCAAATAGTGGTGAAGTGTCATGTAGTCGACGTTCACATAACACCACTAGAGGAGAGACAACATACATCTCATCAAAATATCGAATGAATACCAAATTCACATGACTACTGATAGCAAGACTTCTCCCATGTCCTCAGGAACAAACGTAACTACTCACAAAGCATATTCATGTTCATAATCAGAGGGGTATTGATATGCATATAGGATCTGAACATATGATCTTCCACCAAATAAACCAACTAGCATCAACTACAAGGAGTAATTAACACTACTAGCAACCCACAGGTACCAATCCTAGACTTGGAGACAAGAATTGGATACAAGAGATGAACTAGGGTTTGAGAGGAGATGGTGCTGGTGAAGATGTTGATGGAGATTGACCCCCTCCCGATGAGAGGATCGTTGGTGATGACGATGGCGATGATTTCCCCCTCCAGGAGGGAAGTTTCCCTGACAGAACAGCTCCGCCGGAGCCCTAGATTGATTCCGCCAAGGTTCTGCCTCGTGGCGACGGAGTCTCGTCCCGAAAGCTGGCTTATGATATTTTCCTCATCGAAAGACTCCATATAGCAGAAGATGGGCATCGGAGGGCCACCAGGGGGCCCACGAGGTAGGGGGCGCGCCCAGGGGGTAGGGCGCGCCCCCCACCCTCGTGGGTAGGGTGTGCCCCCCGGAACTTCTTGCGCTCAGTATTTTTTATATATTCTGAAAATGACTTCCGTGAAGTTTTAGGACTTTTGGAGTTGTGCAGAATAGGTCTCTAATATTTGCTCCTTTTCCAGCCCAGAATCCCAGCTGCTGGCATTCTCCCTCTTTATGTAAACCTTGTAAAATAAGAGAGAATATGCATAAGTATTGTGACATAATGTGTAATAACAGCCCATAATGCAATAAATATCGATATAAAAGCATGATGCAAGATGGCCGTATCACCCAGCGATCTTCATCTTCTGGGAACTCCCTGGGTCTGAACATGATGGAGAGTGAATCGCCTCCACCTGCCTCCTCCCCCACTGCTGCGGATAACACCGAGGTGTTGTCCCGAAGGACCCTTCCAGGACAGGGAGAGGTGCAGGAGGCTGCCAAGACGGCGCCAAAGGGTGATACCCCTGCAGTCGAGAACATGGGGGAACCGACCCCCATGGAGACTGGATACGGGGGCCATGTCCAGTTTGGCCCCCAATCAAATGTCATTCCGGAGATCCACATAGCTCCGGAGTCAGATGAGCAGCCCCCTTCGAAGGAAGGGGGCGCGATCACCCCGCCGGAGACTTCTGTCAATGCAGAGGTGCTGGATACTCCGATGGGGGCGCTTCAGAGCGCCACCATTGTGAAAGAGCATCGTACCCTTATGGGTACGGTGATTGCAAAGGTGTGATGCCCGGGTAATTAAGCTACAGTGATCCTTTGCTAATGATGCCACGTCACCTCTTTTGTAGTTGCTAATCTCGAGTTAGTTCGAAACCGATTCAAATTCAAATTTAAAATCAGGCAAACAACAAAAGTTTTCAAAAATTAAACTAAAATGTTCGGGTTGTGTCAAATAAATCGTAAGTAATTATGGAGGTGAAACCACATTTTTATAAAATGTTTAAATTCTGAAAGGAAAATAAAACAGCAGCAAAAGAAATTAATTAAATGCCTTGGTATTTTATAAAATACTAAACTATATTATTTGGGGGTTAAACCTTTTGTGGCAGAGGTATAATTAGTGTTACTATTTAAGGTACAACTTTTATGTTTTATAAAACTATAATAAAATAAAACAGTAAAAGAAAAGGGAACAAAAAAAAGACAAGAAATTACAGCCCCCCCCCTCGCTGGGCCTCGGCCCAGATGGCCTCGGGGCCAATCAGGCCGGCCCAGCCGGCCCCTCCTCTCTCTTCTTATCCCCACCCCGTAACCCTAACCCCCCACTCGCACCACTCCCCCCCACCCCCGCTGGATCTGGATCGGGG
>NC_041388.1:514905692-514912896 GCF_002162155.2 Triticum dicoccoides
CGTCCTTGCCCGGCTCCACGAGCGCACGCCCCCTGCCTCCCTGCATCGCCGGCACCCCACCGTGCCCCGCCAGTCCCGCCACCGCGGTTGGCCTGGGCGGGTGCCGTATCAGGCACCCACGCGCCCGTGCCCGCATCGGCCCCCTGGGGCCAATGACATGGGGGTCCCACCCCAGAACGTTAAAAAAAAGTATATAAAAATAAATAAAACAATAATTAAAATAAAAATAAATTTAATTAACTAAATTAATTAAGTTAATTAACCTAAATTAATTAATCTAATTAACCTATTAGCTTAATTAAACAGTAATTAGTTTAACTAAATCCTAATTAACCTAACAGAGTATGACAGGTGGGTCCCATTGGACTCACGCGTCAGTTTGACCCAGTCAACCCCTGTTGACTGCTGATGTCAGCATGACGTCATAAATCCATTTTCCGAATTAATTAAATAATTAAATAAATTCCAGAAATTAATAAACTCTTTAGAAAATCATATCTTTTAATCCGTAACTCGGATTAAAATATTTTCAACATGAAAGTTGCTCAGAACGACGAGACGAATCCGGATACGCGGTCCGTTCGTCCGCCACACACCCCTAACCTATCGAACCCGCAACTTTCCCCCTCCGGCTCCTCTGCCCGAAAACACGAAACACCGGGAATACTTTCCCGGGGGTTTTCCCCCCTTCACCGGTATCACCTACTACAGCGGTAGGGCACACCGAACACCGCGTATTGCCTTGATATATTTTGTGGTGCTTTGTTTGCTCTGTATTCATTATTTCTTCCCCCTCTTCTCTCCGGTAGACTACGAGACCGACGCTGCTGCTGACCAGTTCGACTACGGAGTTGACGACCCCTCTCTCTTGCCAGAGAAACCAGGCAAGCCCCCCCTTTGATCACCAGATATCGCCTACTCTTCTCTATACTGCTTGCATTAGAGTAGTGTATCATGTTACTGCTTTCCGTTAATCCTATTCTGATGCATAGCCTGTCATTGCTGCTACAGTCATTGATACCTTACCCGCAATCCTAAATGCTTAGTATAGGATGCTAGTGTTCCATCAGTGGCCCTACACTCTTGTCCGTCTGCCATGCTATACTACTGGGCTGTGATCACTTCGGGAGGTGATCACGGGCATATACTATATACTTTACACTGTTACATTACCTGTGATACTGTTCGGAGTTGGGGGCTGAAAGGACAGGTGGCTCCACCCCGGTAGAGGTGGGCCTGGGTTCCCGACGGCCCCCGACTGTTACTTGTGGCGGAGCGACAGGGCAGGTTGAGACCACCTAGGAGACAGGTGGGCCTGGCCCTGTTCGGCATTCGCGGATATTTAACACGCTTAACGAGATCTTGGTATTTGATCTGAGTTGGCTACGAGCCTATACGCACTAACCATCTACGTGGGAGTAGTTATGGGTATCCCGGCGTCGTGGTATCAGCCGAAGCACTTCAGACGTCAGCGACGGAGCGGCGCGCGCCGAATTGGACTGGAACGCCACTAGGCTAGGTCTGCTTTCGGCCGCCCTCGCAACGTGCAGGTGTGCTATGGGCGATGGGCCCAGACCCCTGTGCGCTTAGGTTTAGACCGGCGTGCTGGCCTCTCTGTTTTGCCTAGGTGGGGCTGCGACGTGTTGATCTTCCGAGGCCGGGCATGACCCAGGAAAGTGTGTCCGGCCAAATGGGATCAAGCGTGTTGGGTTATGTGGTGCACCCCTGCAGGGAAGTTAATCTATTCGAATAGCCGTGATCTTCGGTAACAGGACGACTTGGAGTTGTACCTTGACCTTATGACAACTAGAACCGGATACTTAATAAAACACACCCTTCCAAGTTCCACAGACAACCCGGTGATCGCTTTTCTACAGGGCGACGAGAGGAGGATCGCCGGGTAGGATTATGCTACTGCGATGCTACTGGAGATGCTACTTGGAGATGCTACTTGGAGATGCTACTTGGGGGACTTCAATCTACTCTCTTCTACATGCTGCAAGACGGAGGCTGCCAGAAGCGTAGTCTTCGACAGGATTAGCTATCCCCCTCTTATTCTGGCATTCTGCAGTTCAGTCCACCGATATGGCCCTTTACACATATACCCATGCATATGTAGTGTAGCTCCTTGCTTGCGAGTACTTTGGATGAGTACTCACGGTTGCTTTTCTCCCTCTTTTCCCCTTTTCCCTTCTACCTGGTTGTCGCAACCAGATGCTGGAGCCCTGGAGCCAGACGCCACCATCGACGACGACCCCCTACTACACCGGAGGTGCCTAATACTACTTGCAGCCCGCTGACGACGTCCAGGAGTAGTTAGGAGGATCCCAGGCAGGAGGCCTGCGCCTCTTTCGATCTGTATCCCAGTTTGTGCTAGCCATCTTATGGCAACTTGTTTAACTTATGTCTGTACTCAGATATTGTTGCTTCCGCTGACTCGTCTATGATCGAGCACTTGTATTCGAGCCCTCGAGGCCCCTGGCTTGTATTATGATGCTTGTATGACTTATTTTATTTGTAGAGTTGTGTTGTGATATCTTCCGTGAGTCCCTGATCTTGATCGTACACATTTGCGTGCATGATTAGTGTACGATTGAATCGGGGGCGTCACAAGTTGGTATCAGAGCCGACTGCCTGTAGGAATCCCCCTTCCAACTCCTTGGCTGAAGTTGAGTCTAGACATTACAAAACTTTTACTAACATGGCTGTGTGCCTTACGGGCCCACGTCGCCATTGGGTGGTATTAGGATCTTTTACTCCTCGACCTTTACTTTGGGATTCTGAACTCTCTTCTATTCGGGTTAAACGATTTTGCTAAAAACAAAACTAACTTTAGGTTCTCGCAAGTACTTTTCCCGGAGAGCCCCTCACTTCAGATGATCGCCTGCTACACCAGAAGATTCCGAAGATACTCTACGATGTGCTCTCGAGACTATGTGCCATCGCTTTTGCAATTCACTTCCATCGATAAATCCCTCTGGATAACTACTTACACCTATCGTTCATATTGTCATCCCCAGTTGCTCTTGTTATTACAAGATGTCCTGAAATACTCTTCGATATTCCGAGAATTCTTTACGCTTACTGCCCTGCAGTTCCTTGCTGCATGAATACCCCTTCAAATAAATTCTCGCACTTATCGAGTATCCGCTCATCCCCCAGTTGTTCACGTGTTTCACAAAAGTCTTCAAAATACTATTTGATATTCCGAAAATCCTCTGGAGCCATTTGCTCTTGAAATTCTTGCTTGCTTGCAGTATGATTAATCCCATAAGTCTCGTAATCTTAATGGCATACCTTGTCATTATCATTTTGAGTCTGTTGATTCAATATGTTGCGGATTCTCGCAATCCTCAAATAGATCCTAGAATTCATCCTTCCGGCTCAGACGTCATTTTGAACATGAGTTGGTTCTCGACCAAACTATCTGTCATCGATTGTGCCTCTGGTATATTCAATTGATCCATCCTTGATCAGAACGTCTGCTTCTGATCCTTTGTTTTGGAGATCATAATTCCTTTGCATTTAAGCTGTGAATTATTCAGATGCTTCCATAACCTGTTGCATTTGCATTCCTTCCTCTTCTGGTTGGGTATCGATACTCATATCAGATCCTTTGTGGACCATCAAGTCCTTTGTTGGATTGTTATCCGACAGTGTCCTTCACATTTGATCACTTTATGAGTTCTTCCCCTGATACATAATGCCTTTGTTAAGTTGTATCCTCTGCTTGGCCAACCATGCTCTGCTTTCGAGCTTGTGTTATTTACTCTTGAAACTTGTGGTATATGTTTCTAAGAAGCCCCTATGGGTTGAACATATGCTTTCTCTAAACCGTGTGAACCCGAAAGTTTTCATGAGTCATACTCTTCTGGTGCTTCACCAGATAAAATTTCAACACTGCAACTTCATCGAACGTGAGAAGTGAATGAAAGGTTATGCATTGGAGAAGTGGGAGTCGACCTTGAACTTGTGTTCATGCCCATGGACACGATGTAGATCTTATCATTAAAGCTTCTCTTAAATGAATTATTCCTTTGGTATAAGTTCATCTTATATCTAGGATCTGGCCTTTTGCAATCGTGGTTCCGACCATGATTGTTCTTCTTTGATCTCATTTCTCAGACAAGTTAAAACAATTGTCTTCTATGGATCAATACACCAGACCAACCTTTACTTTGATCTTGTGTCGAGTATTACCCCCTGGTATCTCGAGATTATCATGGAACTGCATAACTTTTTATGAGTTCTTCATCAAGTGCTACCTTCCCACTGATTCCAATTTTTCGCGGGCTCTGAGTTATTGAACACTCAAAGACACCGATAACTGAACCGAGTCCGCTCTACGGTTCAACAACTCTTCAGTAAGCTTCTATAAGTACGAGTTTGTACCCGATCACGCCATTCCTAGCCTGTTTGGCTATATCATTGTCGTGACGATTCTAACTGTGCTACCTGGTCCTTATTCTCGGAGCACCAATTTTTGACGGTGAACTAACCTTACGTCGATCCTAATCGTCATATCAATTCGCCTTGAACAACAAGCTTGGTTTCGAGTTTGTGTCGTACCTTTGGTTCCAATAACCTTTCACTTCATCATTACTTGACTTGATGTCGTTACCGATCGATTACATCTTCATGAACTCTCGCGACAAAGGTGTCGTGATCATCAACATTCTGAGCTCATCCAGGATATCAATTGAATTCATGATGAGAAATACCATCCTTGCCCTCGATGAATTGTATTATCGTCGACCACTTTATTGCCCTCCCACCAACACAAGCTTGTTCATGTTTGGTGTTATACCTTGAGTTCCTTGCTATCCAGCAGTTGTTCTTCTTTACCTTGGAGTATTACCATCCTTTATGTTAAGAATGTTCTGAGATTTGTTCCACCTCTTGAGAATTCTTGACATAGAAATACTTCTCACCATCACCATTCTTTCTTGGTCCCCGTGTTAATACCAACAAGTGAACGGTGTTGTTTGGATTCTTTCCTTCTAGCAACCCTATCTCTTTGAAGTTAATGGTCGAAAGTTCATTCTTAGGCTATTGATTATTGCATCACCATTCTGACATTGGTCATGCAACCCAACGCATATTTCGGGCGCACCTTTCAACCAATGTTTAATTGTGTATGTTTTCCTCGAGCATACTTCCTTATATCATTTGATCTGACAAATGTTATCTCCTTGTTCACTAATTGTGGACATCCATCTTTTAGGAATCTCGGTGAATTGCCGTTGAGTTCACCAGACACCTCCTTGTCCTCTCCTTGGGTTAATGATGGACTCTTGATAACGGAAATCACTTCATAGTTCATTTCCCCGAGAATCTTACAATGTCATCTCGTCAATTTGCGTTGCACCTTTTCTTCTCAGGTATCCTAAGTCTGAGGTATCCTGACACCAACCGGGTCTGAATCTCGGTCAGATATGATGGTTGGGACATATCTCCAAGAGTTGTAACATTGATCTCTACGTGACCCGGTAACATGATGTCATGCCTAGCACCCCCCCTGGGTGGAGGACCTATCGTTATAATTTCTTTTGCAAGGACAACCTGTCTTCCTGGAGGAAATTGTAAGACTTATTCTACAAGTTATTCCTGATGGATCCTTCGTGTTTCCAAAGTCTGATTCTTCACCTGAAGACCATGTCAATGCTATCTCGAAGCATGTCAATGGTACTCCGATTTTCAACAGGAACATTTGAAGCACGATGCTAAATTTTATTTATCATTTATCCTAACACCGTTGTATGGGTAATGTCATGAAGTTTCTCTCCCCTTTCCTAAAGGGTCTTCTACATTATATCCTGTTGTGGATATCATGCTCTGTTTGTCCTTAGCGAAGGATATACCCCCGAAATATGTGTTTAAACACATTTTTCCTTTCCATTGTTCTGTTTAACCTAATGATCACATTTTCCTTTCCATGGGTCTGTTTGACCCTTCTTGTGACCTATATAATCTAAGCAGTGATAATCCCCTGCTTAGGTAAGCACCTCGTTGTACCACTCTGTAAGTAAGACCCTATTACTATTGTTGATGACATTCCGGTAACCACCGATGGACGAGAACCTTGCCTATTGGTCCGCCTCGTTCAACGAGCAGGAAAATGGTTCTCTTCAACCCTCGCCCTTGGTACCTATGTTGTTGCCGACATGACCCTCAGACTCTCCTCTAACATGCCTAGCTTACATGATCGTGCAAGATGTCACCAACCTTTCTACTTTTAACCACATGGTGGGCCCATAACCCACAATTCCACAGGATCGGAACCAGACTCTCTTGTACACCCCCTGTTCCCAAGGTTATTCCTCCCGCGTGGACTCGTATGTAATTCACGGGCCACCGTCATAGTGATCTATTCTGGTATCAGACGCGATACTTACTCTCCCTACTCTGAACCCCTTTCTCACCCGCTTGGAGCCTATTATGGTACCTTCGTACCTTACTCTCGAGGTATTTCATATGTTCAACTCGAGAGATAATCTTATACTAATTCATGGGTTAGCCCCAGATTGTTTCCCTTAAAAGCTTTATGTCGTAGTGAGCTGGCCCTTATCTTTCGTAAGTACGATGGAGTTCCCGAAGAAATGATGACCAGTTTATCATGATGCATCGGAATAAAGGATTGAAGACATCTACGAAAGGGATTAACTTCTTCGAGAAGATCCGTTAGATTATCGTAACCAGACTTTTCCCCCTTGCTCCCCTCTTAAATCTCGGGACGAGATTTCTTGTAGTGGAGGAGAATTGTGACGCCCGGGTAATTAAGCTACAGTGATCCTTTGCTAATGATGCCACGTCACCTCTTTTGTAGTTGCTAATCTCGAGTTAGTTCGAAACCGATTCAAATTCAAATTTAAAATCAGGCAAACAACAAAAGTTTTCAAAAATTAAAACTAAAATGTTCGGGTTGTGTCAAATAAATCGTAAGTAATTATGGAGGTGAAACCACATTTTTATAAAATGTTTAAATGCTCAAAGGAAAATAAAACAGCAGCAAAAAAAATTAATTAAATGCCTTGGTATTTTATAAAATACTAAACTATATTATTTGGGGGTTAAACCTTTTGTGGCAGAGGTATAATTAGTGTTACTATTTAAGGTACAACTTTTATGTTTTATAAAACTATAATAAAATAAAACAGTAAAAGAAAAGGGAACAAAAAAAAAGACAAGAAATTACAGCCCCCCC
>NC_041388.1:514912906-514913623 GCF_002162155.2 Triticum dicoccoides
CACGTCACCTCGTTTATAGTTGCTAATCTCGAGTTAGTTCGAAACCGATTCAAATTCAAATTCAAAAATAGGCAAACAATAAAAGTTTTCAAATATTAAAACTAAAAATGTTCGGAGTGAACCAAATATTGCATAGATAATTATGGTGGAGAAACCACACTTTTATAAAATGATTAAATACTGTTAAATGAATAAAAGAGTAGAAAAAACAATTATTTTAATGCTTTAAAAATAATAAACATTTTCAAAACTAAATTGTTATAAGTATTAAACTATTGTGGCAGTGGCATAATTTGTAAAATCCTATTTAGGTGCCACTTTGGTAACTTACTAAAACTAAAATAATAGGAAACTAAAAGAAAGCAAAGTATATAAAAAAACAGAAAACAAATCTAACTAAAAATAAAAAAAAAGAGGCACCCCCCCACTGGGCCATCTGTGGCCCAGCTGGCCAGCCCAACTGGGCAAAGGCCCAGCCGGCCGACCCAGCCCCCTCCATATCCCCACCAGGGAGGAAACCCTAACCCACGACCCACCTCACTCCCCCCCACCCCCGCTGGATCTGGATCGGGGCAAAATCCCGATCCCCTCGCCCCTCTCCCCGCGCACCCGTCGCCGCTCGGACTGCGCCTGACGCCGCCCGGAGCTCGTCCTCGCCGGCGCCCCTCCCCACCGGCCTGCCTCCTCTACGACGTCGTCGCCGTCCTCCTCCTCGCC
>NC_041388.1:514913856-514929081 GCF_002162155.2 Triticum dicoccoides
GCCCCGCACGCGCTCAGCAGCGCCGTCCCGACGCCCGCGGCGTCGCGCCCGCACGCGCGGCACCCGCGCCGTGGCCGGCTCCCTGCTCATGACCGCGCCCGTGGCCGCACCCCCGGCCTCCTCTTCTCTCCCCCTCTCCGTCGTCCGTTCCGTCGCGTCGACGGGATTGCCGAACGGCACCACGGCCACCGCACCGCCTCCCCCCTCCTCCCGCTCCCTCGACCATCCCACGCCCCGTGCCCCTGCTCCATGGCTGCTGCTGCCTCCTCTACCCACCGCACCCGCCGTGGCCGCGTTTGGTCACCGGACCACACCGCCTCGCCCGCTCGTTGCCGTGCTCCGGCACCCCGGAGCCCCTCTACCCCCTGCGGCCATCGGCCTGCGCCCGCGTGCGCGCTCGACGCGCCGGGCCCGCGCCTCGGCCGCGCTCACAGCGGCCCCGCCTCCATCGTGCCCGCTCGTCGCCGTCCTTGCCCGGCTCCACGAGCGCACGCCCCCTGCCTCCCTGCGTCGCCGGCACCCCACCGTGCCCCGCCAGTCCCGCCACCGCGGTTGGCCTGGGCGGGTGCCGTATCAGGCACCCACGCGCCCGTGCCCGCATCGGCCCCCTGGGGCCAATGACATGGGGGTCCCACCCCAGAACGTTAAAAAAAGTATATAAAAATAAATAAAACAATAATTAAAATAAAAATAAATTTAATTAACTAAATTAATTAAGTTAATTAACCTAAATTAATTAATCTAATTAACCTGTTAGCTTAATTAAACAGTAATTAGTTTAACTAAATCCTAATTAACCTAACAGAGTATGACAGGTGGGTCCCATTGGACCCACGCGTCAGTTTGACCCAGTCAACCCCTGTTGACTGCTGATGTCAGCATGACATCATGCTGACGTCATAAATCCATTTTCCGAATTAATTAAATAATTAAATAAATTCCAGAAATTAATAAACTCTTTAGAAAATCATATCTTTTAATCCGTAACTCGGATTAAAATATTTTCAACATGAAAGTTGCTCAGAACGACGAGACGAATCCGGATACGCGGTCCGTTCGTCCGCCACACACCCCTAACCTATCGAACCCGCAACTTTCCCCCTCCGGCTCCTCTGCCCGAAAACACGAAACACCGGGAATACTTTCCCGGGGGTTTTCCCCCCTTCACCGGTATCACCTACTACCGCGTTAGGGCACACCGAACACCGCGTATTGCCTTGATATATTTTGTGGTGCTTTGTTTGCTCTGTATTCATTATTTCTTCCCCCTCTTCTCTCCGGTAGACTACGAGACCGACGCTGCTGCTGACCAGTTCGACTACGGAGTTGACGACCCCTCTCTCTTGCCAGAGAAACCAGGCAAGCCCCCCCTTTGATCACCAGATATCGCCTACTCTTCTCTATACTGCTTGCATTAGAGTAGTGTAGCATGTTACTGCTTTCCGTCAATCCTATTCTGATGCATAGCCTGTCATTGCTGCTACAGTCATTGATACCTTACCCGCAATCCTAAATGCTTAGTATAGGATGCTAGTGTTCCATCAGTGGCCCTACACTCTTGTCCGTCTGCCATGCTATACTACTGGGCTGTGATCACTTCGGGAGGTGATCACGGGCATATACTATATACTTTACACTGTTACATTACCTATGATACTGTTCGGAGTTGGGGGCTGAAAGGACAGGTGGCTCCACCCCGGTAGAGGTGGGCCTGGGTTCCCGACGGCCCCCGACTGTTACTTGTGGCGGAGCGACAGGGCAGGTTGAGACCACCTAGGAGACAGGTGGGCCTGGCCCTGTTCGGCGTTCGCGGATATTTAACACGCTTAACGAGATCTTGGTATTTGATCTGAGTTGGCTACGAGCCTATACGCACTAACCATCTACGTGGGAGTAGTTATGGGTATCCCGGCGTCGTGGTATCAGCCGAAGCACTTCAGACGTCAGCGACGGAGTGGCGCGCGCCGAATTGGACTGGAACGCCACTAGGCTAGGTCTGCTTTCGGCCGCCCTCGCACGTGCAGGTGTGCTATGGGCGATGGGCCCAGACCCCTATGCGCTTAGGTTTAGACCGGCGTGCTGGCCTCTCTGTTTTGCCTAGGTGGGGCTGCGACGTGTTGATCTTCCGAGGCCGGGCATGACCCAGGAAAGTGTGTCCGGCCAAATGGGATCAAGCGTGTTGGGTTATGTGGTGCACCCCTACAGGGAAGTTAATCTATTCGAATAGCCGTGATCTTCGGTAACAGGACGACTTGGAGTTGTACCTTGACCTTATGACAACTAGAACCGGATACTTAATAAAACACACCCTTCCAAGTTCCATAGACAACCCGGTGATCGCTTTTCTACAGGGCGACGAGAGGAGGATCGCCGGGTAGGATTATGCTACTGCGATGCTACTGGAGATGCTACTTGGAGATGCTACTTGGAGATGCTACTTGGGGGACTTCAATCTACTCTCTTCTACATGCTGCAAGACGGAGGCTGCCAGAAGCGTAGTCTTCGACAGGATTAGCTATCCCCCTCTTATTCTGGCATTCTGTAGTTCAGTCCACCGATATGGCCCTTTACACATATACCCATGCATATGTAGTGTAGCTCCTTGCTTGCGAGTACTTTGGATGAGTACTCACGGTTGCTTTTCTCCCTCTTTTCCCCTTTTCCCTTCTACCTGGTTGTCGCAACCAGATGCTGGAGCCCTGGAGCCAGACGCCACCATCGACGACGACGCCCTACTACACCGGAGGTGCCTAATACTACTTGCAGCCCGCTGACGACATCCAGGAGTAGTTAGGAGGATCCCAGGCAGGAGGCCTGCGCCTCTTTCGATCTGTATCCCAGTTTGTGCTAGCCATCTTATGGCAACTTGTTTAACTTATGTCTGTACTCAGATATTGTTGCTTCCGCTGACTCGTCTATGATCGAGCACTTGTATTCGAGCCCTCGAGGCCCCTGGCTTGTATTATGATGCTTGTATGACTTATTTTATTCGTAGAGTTGTGTTGTGATATCTTCCCGTGAGTCCCTGATCTTGATCGTACACATTTGCGTGCATGATTAGTGTACGATTGAATCGGGGGCGTCACAAAAGGTTCAGTCCGCAAAAAGTGGATTGAATGAAGCCTACACTAGCCTTCTGAGAGGCTTTGAGGTATGTGAAATAGTGCTTTTTAGCTATGTATAAGAGGAATGCCTGTGTATATATAGTAGCTGAACAGAGGATCTAATAATTCATCCAGGGAATTAACATACATATATGTTTGAAAAACAGGCTGTGAAGCAGGCGTCAGCTTCCCATGTCACCAAAGCTTCTGAGCTGAGGTGGAGTTAGAGGAAAAACAAGGTATGTGACACCGAAAACATGTCTGAAATGAGATCAGCTCTGAATTGTTATCTTAATGAGCTTTTATAATAATGCTCATAGTTGATGCGGCGGAGGTCGATACCCTCAAGAATGCATTGGCCGAAGCCAAGAAGGGGGCAGGGGAGGGGAGGAACAAGCCGCTCGCCTTAAGCATGAAGCAAGGGTGGAGGAAATCCAGCAAGAGCTCAAAGATGCGATAAACAAGTCTGAGTCCTTAGAGCGCAAGGTTTCGGATCAAAATTTTGAACTTGTTAAGGCCCTCCAAAGGGCACAGGAGGCCCGGACTAAAGCCCAAAGCGCTGTCCGGGAGATCCAAGAGGCAAAGCAGATTGCGGCGGGTAAGGCCTTTAACATGCAGAGCAAATTCATGAGGAAAAGGTATACCTTGCTAACCCGGATTTGGAATTCTCCAGGAGCGTTTGCGGACCTGCCTCGGAGTATTGCTGATGCTGCGGAGTTCTTCCGGGCCAAAGAGGGGAGCTCAACGAAGAACTTGTTTTGGTCGCAGTACCTTGCGCCAGAGAGCATCCCGTGCCCCTCAGCGATCAGCTGAAGCAGTTGACCGAGATGCATAGGATAGCCGAATTGGCCATGAGGGATTTGATAATCCGTCTTTGGCCCAGTGTCGCGACCGGTTTTTCAGGATATATTTCCCAGAAAATGGTCCTTGTGCTCACCAGCCCCAGGATTACTGTTAGCTGATGAGGCACCAACTTGATACAGAAATTCCAAGCAAAATACAAAATATGCAGTACAAGACCATTCTGGCCTATGAGTACAACACAAGGTTTCTAGTGGCTGATGGCGGAAGCGGTTTGTGGTACATCAGTGTCTATGGGACTCCATTTCCCACAGGAACAACTGACCTGGATAACTCCTATCTTCGCGAGGCTGCTATCACCATTGCGTAGGTGCCGGGGCTGTCATCGCAACGCTCCTCTCCATGCAACAAATCTGGCAAAGACAATAGCCAGGGACAAGCCAGTGAGTACTTTGAATGTACTCGCAAACATTATGAACTCAGGTATAATATAACAAATGAAAATCATACTCTGAAATATTCCATGATCACAATGTCAGTCACGAAATAAAAATCCATGATGCACGCAAGCAGGTTATTCATGTCAAACATGAATATGCAATCCGAGAGTAGAATTAGGATGCACCGATCGGGTGTCTGAAGCGACGCCTTGAAAGGATAATAATATAAAGCATGCATTAGTCGGGCGTCTGAGCGACACCACAAAAAGAGCTTACAAATAAAATAAATAACAAGCATGCCATAGTCGGGCGTCTGTGTGATACCACATAAAGGGCTTATAAGTAATTTAAATAACAAGCATGCCACAGTCGGGCGTCTGAGCGACACCACATAAAGGGCTTATAAGTAATTTAAATAGCAAGCATGCCACAGTCGGGCGTTTGAGCGACACCACATAAAGGGCTTATAAACAATTAAATAGCAAGCATGCCACAGTCGGGCGTCTGAGCGACACCACATAAAGGGCTTATAAGATAATAATCACAGTGAATATCCAGGAGGTAGAACCGTCCCAGGAATACTCAATAAAATAATACAAATGGTTAGGCTATAGTAATAATAATCATAATCATCATATGTCCCTAGTCATGATCAATGTTCTGGTTTAACAATTCTTCCTCCGAAGACCGACACTAAGTCCGACACTTGACCCATCCCAGACTGTAGTCCTTAACCATGGACACGGCTATTCGAATAGATATAATCTCTGCAGAGGGTGTACCCTTTACCGACGAGTAACGGATTCCTTTAGTCCATCATGGCTAATTCCTTCTACGGTCTTTTAATTGAAAACACACCCGACTGCACACACCAGCCTAACTTACCGGTGTCTGGAATCACCCACGACACCCGTTAAGTGAAACTCTAAGTGGGGAGGCTACAACCTCGACTAGCATGGGATCACAAAATTTATAACGCGCGCAAACTAGGGGAGATACCCCCTCAGCTCCAACCGGAAACACCCATGCCCCCGGACCAGGTGGCATGTCTACCGGATGCAGCCGGTATCTTCCACCATGGCCTCTCTGTATGGTGTGTGCTAGGAAGGGGTTGACAACTTACTGAACCGTACCCTACCTATGGCAGGGACAAGTGGTAGTATGAAACAAGTATGGGGGTTACTGGACCAAGACTCAATCTACGGTCAACTTAGGAGATTAAGGCATTCCCTGCAGGATTAGTATAACAAATATATTTCACACCAACAAACAAAATCACCACTCATCATACCTCACCATGCCTTACCGGACATAATCGTCTCAATGAATTATTAGAGACAAGTTCGTGTCTACCCAAGACAGAGACTTTCCCGAATTCCTCCTGATAGGCACGAAAGGCATACAAGGGTGATTACTATCAGAAGCATATCAAATTCCAACAGCAAGGAATCATCATTATGCACTCATGAATATGATCATAATACCACATAAACTACCGAACACTTCATGTCAAGGTGGTGTCGTATTAGCATCGAACGACACACAACAAATATTATGTCGGGGTACAGAATGCTTGCCTTCAAGAGTATGCAACTGGGGTGCACTTTTTGAAAGTTGCTTCCTTCTTCAAAATCCTATTTCAAGAAAATTTAAATTAACACATGGTTTCAAAACAGTACGAAAAAGTTGTTTGGAAAATTTTCAAATAAATATGGAAATAAACTAGATGAAATTTGGGAAACAACAAAAAAAGAATCAGGTCAAACGGAGTTATATTAAAAAAGTTATAGCTAGTCAAAGTTTCAGTCAAAATCTGTTTTAAAATTAAACAGAAAAAGAAAAATGGTTCGAATAAGAATATGCTTTCGAGACAGAGAAGACATACTCTTGTGTTTTACGTTTCCACTTAAAACACGTCGGCAGAGCTGGGGTCACTGGCAGGTGGGGCCGTCGGGTCCACTGGTCAGGTTTGACCAGTCGCCTGCGCCCTCCTTCCTTCTCTGGCCGAGCGGTGGCGGGGCTCCGGCGATTGCCGCTGACGAACGGCGGCTCCCCGCGGGATTCTGAGGGCGTGGATGGATCCGCTGGTCCAGGGCGGTCCTCCAGTGGTCGATAGACTGGCGGGGGTGGAGGGGGTCGCCAGCGGCGAGCTCCGCGGCGGACGGTGGTTTTCGGGTGGATCGGGGTCTCGAGCTATGGTGGCTCCCGGTCGGGCTAGAGAGGTGGGGCGTCTCCGCACGGTTGAGGGGAGTCGGACGGTGGCGCTGGAAGAACTGGGGAGGCCCTGCTCGCAACGTACGACACCGGAGCGTGGCGGCGGCCGAACTAGCCGGAGACGAGGCAGGCGGCCTCCCTCCGTTGATTGCTGGCTATGGGAGCACTAGGGAGATGGCCTGAGGTCGCTTGAGAGTCTGGACGAGCTCGAGGGCTCCTTTTATAGGTGGTCGAGGTCGATTCCCGCGGCTGTGGATAAGAACGCCGGCGAACCGCCGATCTGTTGCTGGCAGGGCGACGTGGCGGCGACGGGCGCTAGCGGACGGGCTCGTGGATGAGCTCGAGCTATTCCAGAGGGCAGCTGGCGGGCGGCTGTGGCTTGAGCGGCGCTGCCATGGCAGGGGCGTGTTGCGGATGCCGGCATGCCGCCAAGAGGGCTCTGACGGCGGTGCTGTAGGGCGCCAGGGGCGGCTTGGAGGGTTCTAGCGAGCGGACGAGAACGGGGCGCGGCCTTGCGGGCGAGCAAAGGCCAGGGGCAAGACGCGGCGGCTCGGTTGCGCACGTGTGCAAAACATGCGCTCTGGGCGCGCCCAAAGCACGCACGCGACATGCTCGACAGAAAGCCAGGGTGGCCTAGAGGGCTTGGGTGAGGATGGCAATTAACAGGTCTAGGTTAGAGGTGGCTAGGAGATTAGTGGACATGCTGGTTTGTCCAGAGGGGCAAGATCATAGTGCAAACATAAAACTATGCCAAAGCTGTCCATGAACACAAGGTGCTTGACAGAATGCCATGGGCATCTATGCATCTCTTCTGGTGGCCCAAATCTCCAGGTTGGGATCTCTTTAGGTGCAAGTGATGATGGCAAGGCTATTTGGGCAAAACTATAAACTTGTTAGTGCAAGTTTTGCAAATCTTCAGTTCTGGACAGAAAGTGAAGGGCATTATTGCATGGACCAAAAATACTCCAATGGGTCCAATCTCCTGGACTTAAGGGTTTGGTAGGCTGGTCTATAAGCAGGAGAGCAAAATCAAGGGCAATATGGCAAGATAAAACATGGTTGCAGTACAAAACACCAAACTGGACCAGAATGAAGATGAGGATGATATGCTCAAATTTTTCAAAGAACACCAATGGGTTTTTGCATAAAGTTGAATTATACACTACTACTAACATCCCCCAATTTTGGTGGAATTTTTAAAGAAATATTTAAATAGGTTGTAGTGCAAATGGAACTCTAAAACTTATGAAAAATCATTTTTTAAAGAAATAAAGCTCAGGAAAAATAATTGTAGAAATAATTCCACTGATAAACCGAAATGGTCTTGGGAAGATATACAAGTCCAAAAATATTTTTGAAAGGTTTCCACCTATAAGGAAAAAAACTCAAAAATTCAGAGGAACAGAGTGATCTGAAATTAAAAGATAAAACCAAAAAATAAAAATTTAATTTCCTGGCAAAATTTTAATTAATAAATCAAGGTCAAAATTTTGGGGTGTTACAACACTACCCCCCTTAAGAAAAATCTCGTCCTCGAGATTTGCTAAAAGTTGTTTCGAAAATATTAGTTCTACCAACACAAAGTGACATCACAAAAATAACCATCCTACTCATGCAATAAAATGTGGCTACTGTGAGTGGGCAATTTAAGTGGTGTAAAACTACAGTGTGGAATACTGGCGCTCTGTGTGGAAAAATCTATGGTTGGGGAAAACGAGAAATTTTTACTTTTGGTTAAAGTGAATTTAGAATAAATTTCTAAATTTCTAAAATACGCTGGTCGTACCCGAGAGCACAATGCTCTCTTTGGCTGATAGGTGGACCCGGGGCCCACTGTCAGTCTCTTCTTCTACCTCTGGCTCTCTTTCCTTCCTCTCTCTCGCGTGCTTTCCCGCGCTTTCTCCACCGGCGACATCTAGCGCGTAGAGCATCTAGGCCGTACTGCGGTAGTGCACGACGCGCTAGCTGCCGGTGCAGCATGCACTCACCTCGCGGGCCAGTGCGCTGCCGGCACTTCTCGTGGATTTGCCTACGAACACCGGCGATCGAGCGACGAGCGGCGCTGGTGGACTTCGCCCACCGTACACCGATCTCGAGCTATAAAATGACCGAGGTGCTCCTTTCTTCTTCCTCACACCTGGCCTCGCTTCTCCTACTCCTTCCTTCTCCTCCATTTCTGTTTGTAGTAGCTCGAGACGAGGCTCTAATGGCGGAGGTGATGCCGGACTGGTACATGATCCTGATGTGCGGAGGGTTGGCGGCATTGCTGGGGTTCTCCGTGCTCATGTGCGTGATGATCCTTGATGATCGTCGTGATGCTGCCGCTCGAGTGTTGGCTCTCCACGGTGGCGGTGATCATGAGGATTAAGTGCGGTGTCGGGTGCTAACTGTTGTCAGTGTGCTGGAGGCAACTTGCACCCGAATGATTACCCACAAATCTCTCCTTCAGAGACTGTGGTGTGCTAGGGAGGTGATCAGTTAGGTGCAAAATGTGCATGTGGATTTGCAATTAGTGCACGTGGTCGAGTGGTTGTGGTTGTGAGTCTGCTGTCGTGGGGCTGCATGAATAAAAATCTATGTCGTGAAGAGATATACGCTGCAACAACTCAGGGAAAAATCTCACTTTAGAATTTTCCGAGAGTGAAATTAGTTAATCAAAATTAACAGCAGTAAAAACTACTCACATTAATTGAAACCAAATATTTAATTCATCGCACAAATTTAGGATACCACGCATAAGTTGCAACACATAACTAGATGCTGGGACAATAAACATAGCCGTGACGTCTACAATGAAAATGGCAAATAGACAGGGTCCTGAGAAAACGTCTCTGGTACTGGGGCACACTCCTCTTCTATCGAGGGAAGCGGGTTGACTAGTCGAAGAACGCATCTCTCTTGGTCAGGCCTCAGTGGTCTGCCGATGGCGATCTGAGGATTTAAATCAGCGAGGCTCTGGAGATAACCCATTACTCGTTGGGTCAAACGCTCTTGAGCGATGACATACTGGGCAAGGTTGGCCAGTACTGGGTCTCTCTCAATTCGTCCACCGGGAAAAGATGCTACTTCTCCTGGTGCTGCACGACTCGGGAAGTAAGAATACCCTCGTTCACTGGCATAGGGTACCGCGAATCGAAGGCGAGCAAGCGCTTCATACGCAGCAGCTTCTATGGCCATTTGCGGAGTCGGCAGAGATTCCCCCACGAAGGAGACTTCCGTTGGGTCTTGGTTTGGGTTTGCGGGAGGGATGTGCACCACTGCCCAATATTTCGAGGTGGATGGGGTGATCCTCGATTTGAGCAACTCATACTGGGGTGGATGGGTAGAGCTCATGGTACTGCAGGTAAAGTCCCACAAATATTTTAACAAAACTACCTGGGGTTGCATCTGGAGTTCTCAGGTAAATACTAGGGCTTGGCATGGCAAAGAAATGGTTGTGAGAGTTGTGCACAAGGTGAGGGATACTTGGTAAGGTCACGAGGTGGCCTTTGATATAGCATCTGGGCTGGGTCATTTATCGCGGTGAGGGGCAACTAGTTTGTCGGTTCTGCTCTATGGGGTCAGGGTCAATGCCACAGATACACATATCTCACAAAAGTGACGTATTACTGTGGGTGTCGTCGGGGTGGTTTTTGGTAGCTATGCCCGGAATTAAAAATGCAACCGTACACCAACATACTTATGCATGTCTACTATTTAAAATAGGGGCGCACAAGCAGACATCATTTAATTATGGCGATACAAGATCACACAATTACAGGGCGTGGACATACTAAGACTCGGTACTACTCGAGTGACTTAGTCTACCTCGTTAATATCTAAGCGGGCGTGCCTTGTGGACGTCGAGGCTTCTCCACGGGTTTCACCGTCGGGGTTAGCTGGATGGAGTTGAGGAGCTGCAGGGTCGGGGTAGCGATGATGACCATCGCGGGGGTTGTTGGCCACAATCCCGTTGGAGTGTGTTCCCAAAAGGCGACGAAGCACTTCTGGGGACACCAAAGCATTTTGGTCGATGGCTGGGGCAGACCTCAAGGACTCGATCGGTTGTCCGAATAGCACGACTGGGTTGTCGGCGTCGGGCTCATCCCCTCCTCTTCCCGGGGCTCGGCGAACCAGTTCTCCACGAGCTGCGATCAGATCAAGGGTGATTTGATCGAACAGTTCCTCTAGTGTACTTACATAGCGCACCAGATGCAACAATGCAGGATCTATCTCGTGACCTCCGTTGGCAACCTGGGGTGGCCTACCATACCCATCACGGCTGGCGTAGTAGTAGAATGAGCGACAGTTAACTCTGGGCGACAAGTGCCGGAGTTGAACTATAGCCTCTCGAGCAGCTAGTTGGATGGCTTGTGGCTCAAAGGAAGTTGTCCTTCCGGTGAACCTATAGGGGCATTTTGGTGATAGACCCCTACCATAGACGTGCATAGTGGCCTAGAATTGACGGCTCTCACTGCTCATGGGCCCTTGGTACACAACATACTCTGGGGGCTCTTCTAATGCAAAGGCACGACGGGTGAGGTTTGCTAGCACGGTCACAAAACCTCTAAGGTTGGTAGATGTGGTCTCATTGTGCACAATGGGGCCAAGCATTATAGCTCGGTTTGGGGAAGAGGCTATGCTGTGCTGGGTTGAGGCTAGCGTGCCCTTTTTATAGAAAAAAGGGACAGAGTCTTCCTTCGCACGCTTGCAAAAGAGACTATTTAGGTGTCGGCCACTGGCGCGTGATCAACAGGCTAGGCTGATAGGTTGGGCACCGACTGCCAAAAGGTGTCAGGGTCCTGTGTGGCTATGTTACACGAGAAGCTTGGCTGGTGCTAGGTTAAGGTCTGGTGGATTGGTTAATCTAGGTTTATTGACCTAGCCAAGATAGGATTAGCCAATGGTCAGCCTGGCTCTGATACCAAGGTTGTCGCGACCGGTTTTTCAGGATATATTTCCCAGAAAATGGTCCTTGTGCTCACCAGCCCCAGGATTACTATTAGCTGATGAGGCACCAACTTGATACAGAAATTCCAAGCAAAATACAAAATATGTAGTACAAGACCATTTTGGCCTATGAGTACAACACAAGGTTTCTAGTGGCTGATGGCGGAAGCGGTTTGTGGTACATCAGTGTCTATGGGACTCCATTTCCCACAGGAACAACTGACCTGGATAACTCCTATCTTCGCGAGGCTGCTATCACCATTGCGTAGGTGCCGGGGCTGTCATCGCAACACTCCTCTCCATGCAAGAAATCTGGCCAAGACAGTAGCCAGGGACAAGCCAGTGAGTACTTTGAATGTACTCGCAAACATTATGAACTCAGGTATAATATAACAAATGAAAATCATGCTCTGAAATATTCCATGATCACAACGTCAATCACGAAATAAAAATCCATGATGCACGCAAGCAGGTTATTCATGTCAAACATGAATATGCAATCAGAGAGTAGAATTAGGATGCACCGATCGGGTGTCTGAAGCGACGCCTCGAAAGGATAATAATATAAAGCATGCCTCAGTCGGGCATCTGAGCGACACCACAAAAGGGCCTACAAATAAAATAAATAACAAGCATGCCACAGTCGGGCGTCTGTGCGACACCACATAAAGGGCTTATAAGTAATTTAAATAACAAGCATGCCACAGTCGGGCGTCTGAGCGACACCACATAAAGGGCTTTAAGTAATTTAAATAGCAAGCATGCCACAGTCGGGTGTCTGAGCGACACCACATAAAGGGCTTATAAATAATTAAATAGCAAGCATGCCACAGTTGGGCGTCTGAGCGACACCACATAAAGGGCTTATAAGAGAATAATCACAGTGAATATCCAGGAGGTAGAACCATCCCAGGAATACTCAATAAAATAATACCAATGGTTAGGCCATAGTAATAATAATCATAATCATCATATGTCCCAAGTCATGATCAATGTTCTGGTTTAGCAATTCTTCCTCCAAAGACCGACACCAAGTCTGACACTTGACCAATCCCAGACTGTAGTCCTTAACCATGGACACGGCTATTCGAATAGATATAATCTCTACAGAGGGTGTACCCTTTACCCACGAGTAACGGATTCCTTTAGTCCATCGGGACTAATTCCGTCTATAGTCTTTTAATTGAAAACACACCTGACCGCACACACCAGCCTAACTTACCGGTGTCTGGAATCACCCACGACACCCGTTAAGCGAAACTCTAAGTGGGGGGGGGGGGCTACAACCTCGACTAGCATGGGATCACAAAATTTATAACGCGCGCAAACTAGGGGAGCTACCCCCTCGGCTCCAACCGGAAACACCCATGCCCCCGGACCAGGTGGCATGTCTACCGGATGCAGCCGGTATCTTCCACCATGGCCTCTCTGTACGGTGTGTGCTAGGAAGGGGTTGGCAACTTACTGAACTGTACCCCACCTATGGCATGGACAAGTGGTAGTACGAAACAAGTATGGGGGTTACTGGAACAAGACTCGATCTACGATCGACTCAGGAGATTAAGGCATTCCCTGCAGGATTAGTATAACAAGTATATTTCACACCAACAAACAGAATCACCACTCATCATACGTCACCATGCCTTACCGGACATAATCGTCTCAACGAATTATTAGAGACAAGTTCGTGTCTACCCAAGACAGAGACTTTCCGAATTCCTCCCGATAGGCACGAAAGGCATACGAGGGTGATTACTATCAGAAGCATATCAAATTCCAACAGCAAGGAATCATCATTATGCACTCATGAATATGATCTTAACACCACATAAACTACCGGACACTTCATGTTAAGGTGGTGTCGTATTAGCATCGAACGACACACAACAAATATTATGCCGGGGTTCAGAATGCTTGCCTTCAAGAGTATGCAAGTGGGGTGCACTTTTTGAAAGTAGCTTCCTTCTTCAAAATCCTATTTTAAGAAAAATTAAATTAACACATGGTTTCAAAACAGTACAAAAAGTTGTTTGGAAAATTTTCAAATAAATATGGAAATAAACTAGGTGAAATTTGGGAAACAACAAAAAAAGAATCAGGTCAAACGGAGTTATATTTAAAAAGTTATAGCTAGTCAAAGTTTCAGTCAAATCTGTTTTTAAATTAAACAGAAAAAGAAAAATGGTTCGAATAAGAATACGCTTTCGAGACAGAGAAGACATACTCCTGTGTTTTACATTTCCACTTAAAACACGTCGGCAGAGCTGGGGTCACTGGCAGGTGGGGTCGTCGGGTCCATTGGTCAGGTTTGACTAGTCGCCCGCGGCCTCCTTCCTTCTCTGGCCGAGCGGTGGCGGGGCTCCGGCGATTGCCGCCGATGAACAGCGGCTCCCCGCGGGATTCTGAGGGTGTGGATGGATCCGCTGGTCCAAGGGCGTTATCCCAGTGGTTGATAGGCTGGCGGAGGTGGAGGGGGTCGCCGACAGCGAGCTCCGTGGCGGACGGTGGTTTCGGGTGGATCGGGGTCTCGAGCTATGGTGGCTCCCGATTGGGCTAGAGAGGTGGGGCGGCTCCGCACAGTTGAGGGGAGTCGGACGGTGGCGCTGGAAGAACTGGGGAGGCCCTGCTCGCGACGTACGGCACCGGAGCATGGCGGCGGCCGAACTGGCCGGAGACGAGGCAGACGGCCTCCCTCCGTCGATTGCTGGCTATGGGAGCACTAGGGAGATGGCCTGAGGTTGCCTGAGGGTCTGGACGAGCTCGGGGCCTTGTTTTATAGGTGGTCGAGGTCGGTTCCCGCGGCTGCGGATAAGAACGCCGGCGAACCGCCGTTCTGTTGCTGGCAGGGCGACGTGGCGGCGACGGGCGCTAGCAAACGGGCTCGTGGATGAGCTCGAGCTGTTCCAGAGGGCAGCTGGCGGGCGACTGTGGCTTGGGCGGTGCTGCCATATAGGCATCACGTCCGAGACAAGTAGACCGACTCCTGCCTGCATCTACTACTATTACTCCACTCATCGACCGCTATCCAGCATGCATCTAGAGTATTAAGTTAAAAACAGAGTAACGCCTTAAGCAAGATGACATGATGTAGAGGGATAGTTTTATGCAATATGATAAAAACCCCATCTTGTTATCCTCGATGGAAACAATACAATACGTGCCTTGCTGCCACTTCTGTCACTAGGAAAGGACACCGCAAGATCGAACCCAAAGCTAAGCACTTCTCCCATGGCAAGAAAAACCAATCTAGTAGGCCAAACCAAACTGATAATTCGAAGAGACTTGCAAAGATAACCAATCATACATAAAAGAATTCAGAGAAGATTCAAATATTATTCATAGATAAACTTGATCATAAACCCACAATTCATCGGTCTCAACAAACACACCGCAAAAAGAAGATTACATAGATCTCCACGAGAGAGGGGGAGAACATTGTATTGAGATCCAAAAAGAGGGAAGAAGCCATCTAGATACTAACTATGGACCCGTAGGTCTGAAGTAAACTACTCGCACTTCATCGGAGGGGCTTGGATGATGATGTAGAAGCCCTCTGTGATCAATGCCCCCTCCGGCGGAGCTTCAGAACAGGCTCCAAGATGGGATCTCATGGATACAGAAAGTTGCGGCGGTGGAATTAGGTTTTTGGCTCCGTATCTGATCGTTTGGGGGTACGTGGATATATATAGGAGGAAGAAGTACATCGGTGGAGCAACAGGGGGCTCACAAGGGTGGAG